>NC_091378.1:1204243-1239243 GCF_038502225.1 Cherax quadricarinatus
GACTACACTCCAGACCAGTCTTGAAGTCTGACACCACAACAGTGCTTGTTCCAGACTACACTCCAGACCAGTCTTGAAGTCTGACACCACAACAGTGCTTGTTCCAGACTACACTCCAGACCAGTCTTGAAGTCTGACACCACAACAGTGCTTGTTCCAGACTACACTCCAGACCAGTCTTGAAGTCTGACACCACAACAGTGCTTGTTCCAGACTACACTCCAGACCAGTCTTGAAGTCTGACACCACAACAGTGCTTGTTCCAGACTACACTCCAGACCAGTCTTGAAGTCTGACACCACAACAGTGCTTGTTCCAGACTACACTCCAGACCAGTCTTGAAGTCTGACACCACAACAGTGCTTGTTCCAGACTACACTCCAGACCAGTCTTGAAGTCTGACACCACAACAGTGCTTGTTCCAGACTACACTCCAGACCAGTCTTGAAGTCTGACACCACAACAGTGCTTGTTCCAGACTACACTCCAGACCAGTCTTGAAGTCTGACACCACAACAGTGCTTGTTCCAGACTACACTCCAGACCAGTCTTGAAGTCTGACACCACAACAGTGCTTGTTCCAGACTACACTCCAGACCAGTCTTGAAGTCTGACACCACAACAGTGCTTGTTCCAGACTACACTCCAGACCAGTCTTGAAGTCTGACACCACAACAGTGCTTGTTCCAGACTACACTCCAGACCAGTCTTGAAGTCTGACACCACAACAGTGCTTGTTCCAGACTACACTCCAGACCAGTCTTGAAGTCTGACACCACAACAGTGCTTGTTCCAGACTACACTCCAGACCAGTCTTGAAGTCTGACACCACAACAGTGCTTGTTCCAGACTACACTCCAGACCAGTCTTGAAGTCTGACACCACAACAGTGCTTGTTCCAAGTGGTAGTAACTGTCTTGATCTCTTCGAGATCAACAAAGTATTTAAGACTCCATTCTCATGCTCCAGCTTCATATCGTTACAGATCATAAACTGAACTCTTCTCCAGGCTGAGGGACTGACCACCTCATATCTCCAAGAATGATGGACTGATTACATCATCTTCATTTCACTATTACACCTGTTGCCTCTATTTGACTGAAGAAGTCTACTGTTTAGGCGAAACGTTTCAACAATAAAGAAACCTACAGTAACTGCTGCACATGTGTCTTAATCACCCCCTGGTAGTGACTGTCTGAAGTGTCAGACACCAGACGAGCCTGGCTCATGGCCGGGCTCCGGGAGTAGAAAAACTGGCGGAACTCATCAAAGTATAAAGGTGGTGTTTTATTGGTTCACCTGGAGTGTCCCGGGGATGGGGGGGGTTAACGCCCCCTCGACCCGGTCCCAGATCAGGCCTCCTGACCTTCTCAACAATACCTGGACTCCAAAACTGCATTGTAAGGTGAAACTTGATGAAAATAAATGAATGTGGTGGTACTGAGGGGGTCTGAAATGCCGCCCTCAGATGACAGCTTTGCTCAAGGTCCTGGGACCTTAATTAAGGTCCCAGGACCCAAACGTTTTCTAATATGTTCTAGTGTTTGCTTACGTGTGTTTCTAAACCAATTTGTGGTTATCTATTACCAAGGTTTATACCAGAGATAAAAACTGGAAATTGGTGGAAATGGCAATTTAACCACGGGGGGGAGAGGGGAGAGTTGAATGATAGCTCTAGGCCTTTCGTTTGCAATCAACAAATCATCAGGAGTTTGCAACGTTGCAGGAGTGGAAATTCCAGGTAGATTCGTTCAGATGTTCAAGAACAAGCAGTACAGTGAGACACTAACACAAGAACAAGCAGCAGCAGCAGCAGCAAGTCTGTGGCTTCCAGCTGCAATTTCATATCTGAGTTCGTGGCCACTTGTGGGAAGGATGGTGATGGTGGGGGGAGGATGGTGGAGGCTGAAGGTGAATGATACTGAAGGCAAAAGATGATAGTGAAGCTGATGTAGGATAATGAGGGCTTAGGATAAGCGAAGACAGAGGATGATACTGCAGGAGGAGGAGGAGGGTAGTGAAACTGGAGAAGGAT
The DNA here is from genome assembly GCF_038502225.1 of Cherax quadricarinatus. Lineage (NCBI taxonomy): Eukaryota > Metazoa > Arthropoda > Malacostraca > Decapoda > Parastacidae > Cherax > Cherax quadricarinatus. Next base: position 1,206,279 of record NC_091378.1, read on the forward strand.
AGTGCAGGTAGAGAAAGATGGTGAAGGAATGGAGGAAGAAGAACGAACAATGGGAAGAAGAAAATGAAAATACGAGACTGCAGAAACATTAATCCTGCTTGTGAGAAGCAGCTGGCAGGTGTTGCTAGCAACAACCCCACACGGTAACACTAAGAACTACTTGGTATAACGCTCAGTAAAGGGTTCCTTGAGGATAACCTGTCTCTCGAGTCATCAGTCCCAGATGATAATTTGTGCCTTGGGTTATAAGTCCAAGAGAGAGAGAGAGAGAGAGAGAGAGAGAGAGAGAGAGAGAGAGAGAGAGAGAGAGAGAGAGAGAGAGAGAGAGAGAGAGAGAGAGAGAGAGAGAGAGAGAAAATAAAGAATCGTGAAGACTTACATTACATTTCCTTGAAGTAAAATTCCTGAACGCTATATCTACCTTATCAGAACATCTCCTGAGTGCCATATCTGTCCCCATCAGAACATCTAACTATTTCCTGAATGACATATCTGCCATATTAGAGTGAATATTATTTCCTGAGCGTCAAAATTGCAATAAAATAATAGAAAGAAGGTGGCAAGGTCCCAGCACGTCACCTGGCGACCTCTACACACAGAGAAACTTCAAATAGCCAGTCAGATAAATTTACAATTGTGTGAACACTGTCAGGAACGTGTCCAGAGCGTCGGCGACTTTCACCACTGACACTAGGGTGGACACACGCACTGAGCCCTCCACGTACGGACGGATTCGCTGACGGAAGCGCGGATTCGTTGAGAGAAATACGAATTCGCTTACGTGTGCAAGGATTTGTGAACGCACGCACGGATTCCTGCGTGGGAACATGGATTCTTTTACGAAGACACGCACGGATTCCTACATGGAAACACAGATTCGTTTATGAAGACACGAATGGATAGTTGAGTTGAACGGATGAGCAGACGACTGGAGTAATGACATGGAGGAGGTAGTGGTCTAGTCTCCTGTTGAAAACGTTTATATTTATTCTAGAAATATTTCCTATATCTATTGGTAGCAGGCTGGAGAATCCCGTGACTCCTGACGGATACCTGAAGGATGTTTTCAGGGGTCAACACCCCCACGGAAAAGTCCCAAACCAGGCCTCCTGCTGGATCAGTACAGGACGCGTCTCAACTGACCTGTTAAGTGGTCCCGCGTCAGGAAACACTTGTTCTGATTCCTGACAAACCTGACCTCTAACCTAACCTCGATAACAATTCCCAGACGTTGAACAAGTGTCTCAGTCTTCCACCACACAGTTGATATACCTTTGATGGGTTTCCAGAGTCTTTTATACTCCCGCAGCATGGCCTTGAGGTAGACTTGCCTAATCAACCAGGCTGTTGCTGATGGAGGCCCGCTGGCCCACATACGAATTACAGCCTGCATGGGTTCACATACTGTCGTGTATGTGTGACCAACATAAGGGAGGGAACCAGGCAGGGTGGAAATCAATGTTAATTAGTACAACATGCGGGTACCAGCAACTCCTCTCTCTCTAATAACACAATCCCAACTACCCTATTTTATGATGACTGAGGGACTGACCACTTCAAAACTACGTCTGCAAGGGTGATGGACTGATTACATCGTCTTCACATCTCTACTGCTTCTGTCAACTCTTCTGTACTCAACTGAAGAAGCCTACTGTGTAGGCGAAACGTTTCGGAATAAAGATACCTAACTGTCGCAAATGTGTTGTAACCCCGCCTCCCAGGGTACCATTATAGTGAGTTCCTAACAGAGATGAAGAAGGAAGCACAGACAGGCACAGTACTGTGTAACACAGTACTGTGTGACAACACAGTACTGTGTAACAACACAGTACTGTGTGACAACACAGTACTGTGTAACAACACAGTACTGTGTAACAACACAGTACTGTGTAACAACACAGTACTGTGTAACAACACAGTACTGTGTAACAACACAGTACTGTGTAACAACACAGTACTGTGTAACAACACAGTACTGTGTAACAACACAAAAGTACCATTAATGTTGGAACAATTATCCACAATATGTCGGGTAAAAGGACACAAGTGCAACTAATGTGACATTTTACTATGGCAACGTTTCGCTCTCCAGGAGCTTTGTCAAGCACTTACAAACAATACATAAACACATAGTGGTAGTTGTTGTTGTTGTTGTTGTTGTTGGTGATGGTGGTAATAGTAGTAGTAGTAGTAGTAATAATAATGACATTAGTAATAGTAATAATAATGATATTAGTAATAGAAGTAGTAGTAATGGTAGTAGTAGTGGTAGTAGTAGTAGTAGTAGTGGTGGTAGTAGTAGTAGTAGTCGTAGTAGTGGTGGTGGTAGTAGTAGTAGTAGTGGTGGTAGTAGTGGTAGTAGTAGTAGTGGTAGTTTTAGTAGTAGCAGTAGTAGTGGTAGTGAGTGGTGGAGTGGTGCAGTGGAGGTGTGGAGGCAGTGGAGAGAGTGGTCAGGTAGTCAGTGGTCAGTGGTGGTGGCAGTAGTGGTGCAGTGGCAGGTGGCAGGTGGTGGATGGTAGCTGATGGCAGGTAGTGGTGGCAGTGGTGAGGTAGTGGTGAGTGGCAGTAGGTGGTCAGTAGTCAGTGGTGTCAGCGAGTGGTCAGATGAGGTGAGCAGGTAGGTGGCATGTGGTGGCAGGTGGAGTGGTGGTGTGGTAGTGAGTAGAGCAGTGGCAGTGTGCAGTGGCAGCAGCAGCTGGCAGTGGCAGCATGGTGGTCAGGTGGTGGTGGTGGTCAGGTGGTGGTAGTGGAGGTCAGTGGTAGTCATACCAGGAGTGGTCAGGCATGGCAGTGGTGGTCAGTAGTGGTGTCAGCAGCAGTGGCAGGTCAGTGGTATGCAGCAGGTGAGTGGCAGGTAGAGCAGTGGCAGGTGGAGGTGAGTGGAGGTGGTCAGGTGTGGTGGCAGTGGTCAGCAGGAGGTGGTGGTCTGGTGGAGTAGTGGTGGTGGTGGTGGTGGTGGTGGCAGGTGGTGGTGGAGAAGTGGAGTAGTGGAGTAGTGGCAGTGGCAGGTGGCAGTGGTGCTGAGGTGGTGAGTAGTGGCAGGTAGGTGGCAGTAGTAAGGTGGACACCTAGTGGCAGGTGGTAGTGGTGGCAGTAGTGGCAGGCAGTGGCAGACATGTCCAGCAGCAGCAGTCAGTCAGCAGCAGGTGGAGCAGTGTGGCAGCAGTGGCAGTGGCAGCAGTAGCATGGCAGCTACCGGTGGCTAGGGTGGCAGCAGCATGTAGCAGTGGTCAGTAGTGGTGGCAGTAGTGGCAGTAGCAGGTGGCATGGTGGTGGAGGTAGTAGTGGCAGCAGGTCGATAGCAGGCAGTAGTGGTAGTCAGGTGGTGGCAGTGGCAGGTCATGTGGCAGTAGTGGCAGCACAGGTGGCAGTAGTAGTAGAGTAGGTGGCTGCAGGCAGTGGTAGTGGCAGGTGGCAGTGGTGGCAGAGGCAGCAGGCAGTGGCAGCCGGCAGGCAGGTAGTGGAGGCAGTGGTCAGTGGAGGTGGCAGTCATGCAGGCAGCAGTGGATGGTGGCAGGTGCAGGCAGTGGAGCAGTGGCAGGTGAGCAGTGGCAGTCAGTGGCAGTCAGTAGCATGCAGTGAGCGATGCAGTAGGTGGTGGTGGTCAGGCATTAGTGGTCAGTAGCAGGTGGCAGTAGCACCTGGAGGTAGCAGTCAGTAGTGGTAGGCAGGCAGTCCAAGTGGTGGTAGTGTGGAGGCAGTCAGGTGGTCAGTGGCAGTCAGTGGCAGGTGGTAGCAGCAGGTGGCAGTGGCAGTGGCGGAGTGGAGTAGTGGCGGTAGTCGGAGGCATGCGGAGGTAGTCAGTGAGCAGTGAGTGGTGGTGGAGGTGGTAGGTCAGTAGGTAATGGTGGTGGTGTCAGGTGGTGGTGGAGGCAGGTGGTCAGTGGATGTGGAGTGGCGGAGTAGTGGTGGTAGTAAGGTTGTGTTATATACGGGTTGTGTTATATACGGGTTGTGTTATATACGGGTTGTGTTATATACGGGTTATGTTATATACGGGTTGTGTTATATACGGGTTGTGTTATATACGGGTTTTGTTATATACGGGTTTTGTTATATACGGGTTGTGTTAGATACGGGTTGTGTTATATACGGGTTTTGTTATATACGGGTTGTGTTAGATACGGGTTGTGTTATATACGGGTTTTGTTATATACGGGTTGTGTTAGATACGGGTTGTGTTATATACGGGTTGTGTTACATACGGGTTTTGTTATATACGGGTTGTGTTAGATACGGGTTGTGTTATATACGGGTTGTGTTATATACGGGTTGTGTTATATACGGGTTGTGTTATATACGGGTTGTGTTATATACGGGTTGTGTTATATACGGGTTGTGTTATATACGGGTTGTGTTATATACGGGTTGTGTTATATACGGGTTGTGTTAGATACGGGTTGTGTTAGATACGGGTTGTGTTAGATACGGGTTGTTTACAGTTGAAGAATGAGACACTTGAATCATATTGGGAATCTTTATTGATAATATGTTTTGCCAGCCAGTGTCAGGGTCACTCAGGGCGCCCTGCCGTAGTGTGTCACAGTGTCAGGGTCACTCAGGGCGCCCTGCCGTAGTGTGTCACAGTGTCAGGGTCACTCAGGGCGCCCTGCCGTAGTGTGTCACAGTGTCAGGGTCACTCAGGGCGCACTGCCGTAGTGTGTCACAGTGTCAGGGTCACTCAGGGCGCCCTGCCGTAGTGTGTCACAGTGTCAGGGTCACTCAGGGCGCACTGCCGTAGTGTGTCACAGTGTCAGGGTCACTCAGGGCGCCCTGCCGTAGTGTGTCACAGTGTCAGGGTCACTCAGGGCGCACTGCCGTAGTGTGTCACAGTGTCAGGGTCACTCAGGGCGCCCTGCCGTAGTGTGTCACAGTGTCAGGGTCACTCAGGGCGCCCTGCCGTAGTGTGTCACACAGTGTCAGGGTCACTCAGGGCGCCCTGCCGTAGTGTGTCACACAGTGTCAGGGTCACTCAGGGCGCCCTGCCGTAGTGTGTCACACAGTGTCAGGGTCACTCAGGGCGCCCTGCCGTAGTGTGTCACACAGTGTCAGGGTCACTCAGGGGGCCCCGCCGTAGTGTGTCACACAGTGTCAGGGTCACTCAGGGCGCCCTGCCGTAGTGTGTCACACAGTGTCAGGGTCACTCAGGGCGCCCTGCCGTAGTGTGTCACACAGTGTCAGGGTCACTCAGGGCGCCCTGCCGTAGTGTGTCACACAGTGTCAGGGTCACTCAGGGCGCCCTGCCGTAGTGTGTCACAGTGTCAGGGTCACTCAGGGCGCCCTGCCGTAGTGTGTCACAGTGTCAGGGTCACTCAGGGCGCCCTGCCGTAGTGTGTCACAGTGTCAGGGTCACTCAGGGTGCCCTGCCGTAGTGTGTCACAGTGTCAGGGTCACTCAGGGCGCCCTGCCGTAGTGTCACAGTGTCAGGGTCACTCAGGGCGCCCTGCCGTAGTGTGTCACAGTGTCAGGGTCACTCAGGGCGCCCTGCCGTAGTGTGCCACAGTGTCAGGGTCACTCAGGGTGCCCTGCCGTAGTGTGTCACAGTGTCAGGGTCACTCACGGCGCACTGCCGTAGCGTGTCAGTGTCAGGGTCACTCAGGGCGCCCTGCCGTAGCGTGTCACAGTGTCAGCGTCACTCATGGCGCCCTGCCGTAGTGTGTCACAGTGTCAGGGTCACTCAGGGCGCCCTGCCGTAGTGTGTCACACAGTGTCAGGGTCACTCAGGGTGCCCTGCCGTAGTGTGTCAGTGTCAGGGTCACTCAGGGCGCCCTGCCGTAGTGTGTCACAGTGTCAGGGTCACTCAGGGCGCCCTGCCGTAGTGTGTCACAGTGTCAGGGTCACTCAGGGCGCCCTGCCGTAGTGTGTCACAGTGTCAGGGTCACTCAGGGCGCCCTGCCGTAGTGTGTCACAGTGTCAGGGTCACTCAGGGCGCCCTGCCGTAGCGTGTCACAGTGTCAGGATCACTCAGGGCGCCCTGCCGTAGTGTGTCACAGTGTCAGGGTCACTCAGGGCGCCCTGCAGTAGCGTGTCACAGTGTCAGGGTCACTCAGGACGCCCTGCCGTAGTGTGTCACAGTGTCGGGGTCACTCAGGGCGCCCTGCAGTAGCGTGTCACAGTGTCAGGGTCACTCAGGGCGCCCTGCCGTAGTGTCACAGTGTCAGGGTCACTCAGGGCGCACTGCCGTAGTGTGTCACACAGTGTCAGGGTCACTCAGGGCGCCCTGCAGTAGCGTGTCACAGTGTCAGGGTCACTCAGGGCGCCCTGCCGTAGTGTGTCACACAGTGTCAGGGTCACTCAGGGCGCCCTGCCGTAGTGTGTCACACAGTGTCAGGGTCACTCAGGGCGCCCTGCCGTAGCGTGTCACAGTGTCAGGGTCACTCAGGGCGCCCTGCAGTAGCGTGTCACAGTGTCAGGGTCACTCAGGGCGCCCTGCAGTAGCGTGTCACAGTGTCAGGGTCACTCAGGGCGCCCTGCCGTAGCGTGTCACACAGTGTCAGGGTCACTCAGGGCGCCCTGCCGTAGTGTGTCACACAGTGTCAGGGTCACTCAGGGCGCCCTGCCGTAGCGTGTCACAGTGTCAGGGTCACTCAGGGCGCCCTGCCGTAGCGTGTCACAGTGTCAGGGTCACTCAGGGCGCCCTGCCGTAGCGTGTCACAGTGTCAGGGTCACTCAGGGCGCCCTGCCGTAGCGTGTCACAGTGTCAGGGTCACTCAGGGCGCCCTGCCGTAGCGTGTCAGTGCCAGGGTCACTCAGGGCGCCCTGCAGTAGCGTGTCACAGTGTCAGGGTCACTCAGGGCGCCCTGCCGTAGCGTGTCACAGTGTCAGGGTCACTCAGGGCGCCCTGCAGTAGCGTGTCACAGTGTCGGGGTCACTCAGGGCGCCCTGCCGTAGTGTGTCACACAGTGTCAGGGTCACTCAGGGCGCCCTGCCGTAGCGTGTCACAGTGTCAGGGTCACTCAGGGCGCACTGCCGTAGCGTGTCAGTGTCAGGGTCACTCAGGGCGCAATGCCGTAGCGTGTCAGTGTCAGGGTCACTCAGGGCGCCCTGCAGTAGCGTGTCACAGTGTCAGGGTCACTCAGGGCGCCCTGCCGTAGCGTGTCACAGTGTCAGGGTCACTCAGGGCGCCCTGCCGTAGCGTGTCACAGTGTCAGGGTCACTCAGGGCGCCCTGCCGTAGTGTGTCACACAGTGTCAGGGTCACTCAGGGCGCCCTGCCGTAGTGTGTCACCCAGTGTCAGGGTCACTCAGGGCGCCCTGCCGTAGCGTGTCACAGTGTCAGGGTCACTCAGGGCGCCCTGCAGTAGCGTGTCACAGTGTCAGGGTCACTCAGGGCGCCCTGCAGTAGCGTGTCACAGTGTCAGGGTCACTCAGGGCGCACTGCCGTAGTGTGTCACACAGTGTCAGGGTCACTCAGGGCGCACTGCCGTAGTGTGTCACACAGTGTCAGGGTCACTCAGGGCGCCCTGCCGTAGCGTGTCAGTGCCAGGGTCACTCAGGGCGCCCTGCAGTAGCGTGTCACAGTGTCAGGGTCACTCAGGGCGCCCTGCCGTAGCGTGTCACAGTGTCAGGGTCACTCAGGGCGCCCTGCAGTAGCGTGTCACAGTGTCGGGGTCACTCAGGGCGCCCTGCCGTAGTGTGTCACACAGTGTCAGGGTCACTCAGGGCGCCCTGTCGTAGCGTGTCACAGTGTCAGGGTCACTCAGGGCGCACTGCCGTAGCGTGTCAGTGTCAGGGTCACTCAGGGCGCCCTGCCGTAGCGTGTCAGTGTCAGGGTCACTCAGGGCGCCCTGCAGTAGCGTGTCACAGTGTCAGGGTCACTCAGGGCGCCCTGCCGTAGCGTGTCACAGTGTCAGGGTCACTCAGGGCGCCCTGCCGTAGCGTGTCACAGTGTCAGGGTCACTCAGGGCGCCCTGCAGTAGCGTGTCACAGTGTCGGGGTCACTCAGGGCGCCCTGCCGTAGTGTGTCACACAGTGTCAGGGTCACTCAGGGCGCCCTGTCGTAGCGTGTCACAGTGTCAGGGTCACTCAGGGCGCACTGCCGTAGCGTGTCAGTGTCAGGGTCACTCAGGGCGCCCTGCCGTAGCGTGTCAGTGTCAGGGTCACTCAGGGCGCCCTGCAGTAGCGTGTCACAGTGTCAGGGTCACTCAGGGCGCCCTGCCGTAGCGTGTCACAGTGTCAGGGTCACTCAGGGTGCCCTGCCGTAGCGTGTCACAGTGTCAGGGTCACTCAGGGCGCCCTGCAGTAGCGTGTCACAGTGTCGGGGTCACTCAGGGCGCCCTGCCGTAGTGTGTCACACAATGTCAGGGTCACTCAGGGCGCCCTGCCGTAGCGTGTCACAGTGTCAGGGTCACTCAGGGCGCACTGCCGTAGCGTGTCAGTGTCAGGGTCACTCAGGGCGCCCTGCCGTAGCGTGTCACAGTGTCAGGGTCAATCAGGGCGCCCTGCAGTAGCGTGTCACAGTGTCAGGGTCACTCAGGGCGCCGTGCCGTAGCGTGTCACAGTGTCAGGGTCACTCAGGGCGCCCTGCCGTAGCGTGTCACAGTGTCAGGGTCACTCAGGGCGCCCTGCCGTAGCGTGTCACAGTGTCAGGGTCACTCATGGCGCCCTGCAGTAGCGTGTCACAGTGTCGGTCACTCAGGGCGCCCTGCAGTAGCGTGTCACAGTGTCAAGGTCACTCAGGGCGCCCTGCAGTAGCGTGTCACAGTGTCAAGGTCACTCAGGGCGCCCTGCCGTAGCGTGTCACAGTGTCAGGGTCACTCAGGGCGCCCTGCAGTAGCGTGTCACAGTGTCAAGGTCACTCAGGGCGCCCTGCAGTAGCGTGTCACAGTGTCAAGGTCACTCAGGGTGCCCTGCCGTAGTGTGTCAGTGTCAGGGTCACTCAGGGCGCCCTGCAGTAGCGTATCACAGTGTCAAGGTCACTCAGGGTGCACTGCCGTAGTGTGTCACAGTGTCAGGGTCACTCAGGGCGCCCTGCAGTAGCGTGTCACAGTGTCAAGGTCACTCAGGGCGCCCTGCCGTAGCGTGTCACAGTGTCAGGGTCACTCAGGGCGCCCTGCCGTAGCGTGTCACAGTGTCAGGGTCACTCAGGGTGCCCTGCCGTAGTGTGTCACAGTGTCAGGGTCACTCAGGGCGCCCTGCCGTAGCGTGTCACAGTGTCAGGGTCACTCAGGGTACCCTGCCGTAGCGTGTCACAGTGTCAGGGTCACTCAGGGTGTCCTGCCGTAGCGTGTCACAGTGTCAGGGTCACTCAGGGTGCCCTGCCGTAGCGTGTCACAGTGTCAGGGTCACTCAGGGCGCCCAGCAGTAGCGTGTCACAGTGTCAGGGTCACTCATGGCGCCCTGCAGTAGCGTGTCACAGTGACGGTCACTCAGGGCGCCCTGCAGTAGCGTGTCACAGTGTCACGGTCACTCAGGGCGCCCTGCAGTAGCGTGTAACAGTGTCAAGGTCACTCAGGGCGCCCTGCCGTAGCGTGTCACAGTGTCAGGGTCACTCAGGGCGCCCTGCAGTAGCGTGTCACAGTGTCAAGGTCACTCAGGGCGCCCTGCAGTAGCGTGTCACAGTGTCAAAGTCACTCAGGGTGCCCTGCCGTAGTGTGTCAGTGTCAGGGTCACTCAGGGCGCCCTGCAGTAGCGTGTCACAGTGTCAAGGTCACTCAGGGCGCCCTGCCGTAGCGTGTCACAGTGTCAGGGTCACTCAGGGCGCCCTGCCGTAGCGTGTCACAGTGTCAGGGTCACTCAGGGTGCCCTGCCGTAGTGTGTCACAGTGTCAGGGTCACTCAGGGCGCCCTGCCGTAGCGTGTCACAGTGTCAGGGTCACTCAGGGTGCCCTGCCGTAGCGTGTCACAGTGTCAGGGTCACTCAGGGTGCCCTGCCGTAGCGTGTCACAGTGTCAGGGTCACTCAGGGTGCCCTGCCGTAGCGTGTCACAGTGTCAGGGTCACTCAGGGCGCCCTGCCGTAGCGTGTCACAGTGTCAGGGTCACTCAGGGCGCCCTGCAGTAGCGTGTCACAGTGTCAGGGTCACTCAGGGCGCCCTGCCGTAGCGTGTCACAGTGTCAGGGTCACTCAGGGCGCCCTGCAGTAGTGTGTCACAGTGTCAGGGTCACTCAGGGTGCCCTGCCGTAGCGTGTCACAGTGTCAGGGTCACTCAGGGTGCCCTGCCGTAGCGTGTCACAGTGCCAGGGTCACTCAGGGTGCCCTGCCGTAGCGTGTCACAGTGTCAGGGTCACTCAGGGTGCCCTGCCGTAGCGTGTCACAGTGTCAGGGTCACTCAGGGTGCCCTGCCGTAGCGTGTCACAGTGTCAGGGTCACTCAGGGTGCCCTGCCGTAGCGTGTCACAGTGTCAGGGTCACTCAGGGTGCCCTGCCGTAGCGTGTCACAGTGTCAGGGTCACTCAGGGTGCCCTGCCGTAGCGTGTCACAGTGTCAGGGTCACTCAGGGTGCCCTGCAGTAGCGTGTCACAGTGTCAGGGTCACTCAGGGTGCCCTGCAGTAGCGTGTCACAGTGTCAGGGTCACTCAGGGTGCCCTGCAGTAGCGTGTCACAGTGTCAGGGTCACTCAGGGTGCCCTGCAATAGTGTGTCACAGTGTCAGGGTCACTCAGGGTCCCCTGCAGTAGCGTGTCACAGTGTCAGGGTCACTCAGGGTGCCCTGCAGTAGCGTGTCACAGTGTCAGGGTCACTCAGGGTGCCCTGCAGTAGCGTGTCACAGTGTCAGGGTCACTCAGGGTGCCCTGCAATAGTGTGTCACAGTGTCAGGGTCACTCAGGGTGCCCTGCAGTAGCGTGTCACAGTGTCAGGGTCACTCAGGGTGCCCTGCAGTAGCGTGTCACAGTGTCAGGGTCACTCAGGGTGCCCTGCAGTAGCGTGTCACAGTGTCAGGGTCACTCAGGGTGCCCTGCTGTAGCGTGTCACAGTGTCAGGGTCACTCAGGGTGCCCTGCAGTAGCGTGTCACAGTGTCAGGGTCACTCAGGGTGCCCTGCAGTAGTGTGTCATAGTGTCAGGGTCACTCAGGGTGCCCTGCCGTAGCGTGCCGACAACACTACATTAAAATGGTTAAGGTCAAACAGAGTACAGTCATACTAGCGTGATAAGCAGCACTTTTGTGTGTGTGTGTGTGTGTGTGTGTGTGTGTGTGTGTGTGTGTGTGTGTGTGTGTGTGTGTGTGTGTGTGTGTGTGTGTGTGTGTGTGTGTGTGGGTGGGTGTATGTGTGTGTGTGTTAGTTACCATTTTGTCCTAGGCACATGTCGATTAGACACTAGGCCTGTTGTATATGAGTACGTGTGTGTGTGTGTGTGTTTTGTTGTTGATAAAAAGCCTATTTGGCAAGGGTGCACTTTGCCGAATACACAAAGTGTACCCCAGTTTTTGACGTAAATCAGCAGAGATCGATCTGAGTGCTGTGAAAAAAATGTATACATATCATTGATTTTAAGGAACAGTAAACAAATTTAAATTAACCTATGATATATATTGCAGAATTTAGGTAAAAAAAAAAATTATGACAGTTTAAGGACAGTTAGGTGACGTTTCTATGCTAGTTTTGATCCAAAAATGTAAATCTTTATATCTTTATCAATGAAAAAAATTAGCCATCAATCTGTAAAAAAATTTCTGGAAAAGTTCAATTTTTAGGGGAGTTTGGTGTATTCGGCAAGTTCAGCTTATTTAGTATGACACACATACACACACACACATTAATATAAATATGTGTGTGTGTGTGTGTGTGTGTGTGTGTGTGTGTACTCACCTAGTTGTACTCACCTAGTTGAGGTTGCGGGGGTCGAGTCCGAGCTCCTGGCCCCGCCTCTTCACTGATCGCTACTAGGTCACTCTCCCTGAGCCGTGAGCTTTATCATACCTCTGCTTAAAGCTATGTATGGATCCTGCCTCCACTACATCGCTTCCCAAACTATTCCACTTACTGACTACTCTGTGGCTGAAGAAATACTTCCTAACATCCCTGTGATTCATCTGTGTCTTCAACTTCCAACTGTGTCCCCTTGTTACTGTGTCCAATATCTGGAACATCCTGTTTTTGTCCACCTTGTCTATTCCGCGCAGTATTTTATATGTCGTTATCATGTCTCCCCTGACCCTGTTATGATTGCAGGGGTCGATTCATGGCTCCCGGTCCCACCACTTGTATCGACCGGCTTTACAGATATCTGCCGTACAAGGTCAGGTCACACCTAGTACTGTGTCAGCACTTAGTTCACACAAGACAAACCAAACACATCTTCAAAATACACTAAGTTTCCACTACCAGCATCACTTTACATCTTCTACATAACCTAGAATAACCTAGAAAAATCTAGAATAACCTAGAATCATCTAGAATAACCTAGAATCATCTAGAATAATCTAGAATAACCTAGAATCATCTAGAATAACCTAGAATAACCTAGAATCATCTAGAATAATCTAGAATAACCTAGAATCATCTAGAATAACCTAGAATAACCTAGAATAACCTAGAATCATCTAGAATAACCTAGAATCATCTAGAATAACCTAGAATAACCTAGAATCATTTAGAATAACCTAGAATAGTCCAGAATAACCTAGAATCATCTAGAATAACCTAGAATCATCTAGAATAACCTAGATTCATCTAGAATAACCTAGAATCATCTAGAATAACCTAGAATCATCTAGAATAACCTAGAATCATCTAGAATAACCTAGATTCATCTAGAATAACCTAGAATCATCTAGAATAACCTAGAATCATCTACAATAACCAAGAATCATCTAGAATAACCTAGAATAACCTAGAATCATCTAGAATAACCTAGAATCATCTAGAATAACCTAGAATCATCTAGAATAACCTAGAATCATCTAGAATCATCTAGAATAACCTAGAATCATCTAGAATAACCTAGAATCATCTAGAATAACCTAGAATCATCTAGAATAACCTAGAATCATCTAGAATAACCTAGAATCATCTAGAATAACCTAGAATCATCTAGAATAACCTAGAATAACCTAGAATCATCTAGAATAACCTAGAATCATCTAGAATAACCTAGAATCATCTAGAATAACCTAGAATCATCTAGAATAACCTAGAATCATCTAGAATAACCTAGAATCATCTAGAATAACCAAGAATCTAGAATAACCTAGAATCATCTAGAATAACCTAGAATCGTCCAGAATAACCTAGAATCATCTAGAATAACCTAGAATCGTCCAGAATAACCTAGAATCATCTAGAATAACCTAGAATAATCTAGAATAACCTAGAATCGTCTAGAATAACCTAGAATCATCTAGAATAACCTAAAATCGTCTAGAATAACCTAGAATCATCTAGAATAACCTAGAATCGTCCAGAATAACCTAGAATCATCTAGAATAACCTAGAATCGTAAAGAATCACTTAGAATCTTCTAGAATCACGTAGAATCTTCTAGAATCACGTAGAATAATCTGAAATTACCCAGAATTATCTAAAATAATTAAATTTACCTAATAATAATCTAGAATCATCCAAAATAATTGGAATCACCTAGAATCACTAAAAAATCACCTAGAATTATTCAAGCTGGAGCGCAGACGAGATTAATACTTATTGTATACTTGGAAAATACTGGAGGAACTGGTTCCAAATCTACACAGTGGAAGTTCTCCTTGAGTGGGAGGTCTGGCAGACAGTGGGAGGTCTGGCAGACAGTGGGAGGTCAGGCAGACAGTGGGAGGTCAGGCAGACAGTGGGAGGTCAGGCAGACAGTGGGAGGTCTGGCAGACAGTGGGAGGTCTGGCAGACAGTGGGAGGCCTGGCAGACAGTGGGAGGTCAGGCAGACAGTGGGAGGTCTGGCAGATAGTGGGAGGTCTGGCAGACAGTGGGAGGTCTGGCAGACAGTGGGAGGTCTGGCAGACAGTGGGAGGTCAGGCAGACAGTGGGAGGTCTGGCAGACAGTGGGAGGTCAGGCAGACAGTGGGAGGTCAGGCAGATAGTGGGAGGTCTGGCAGACAGTGGGAGTTCTGGCAGACAGTGGGAGGTCTGGCAGACAGTGGGAGGTCTGGCAGACAGTGGGAGGTCAGGCAGACAGTGGGAGATCAGGTAGACAGTGGGAGGTCTGGCAGATAGTGGGAGGTCTGGCAGACAGTGGGAGGTCTGGCAGACAGTGGGAGGTCAGGCAGACAGTGGGAGGTCAGGCAGACAGTGGGAGGTCTGGCAGATAGTGGGAGGTCTGGCAGACAGTGGGAGGTCTGGCAGACAGTGGGAGGTCTGGCAGACAGTGGGAGGTCAGGCAGACAGTGGGAGGTCTGGCAGACAGTGGGAGGTCAGGCAGACAGTGGGAGGTCAGGCAGATAGTGGGAGGTCTGGCAGACAGTGGGAGTTCTGGCAGACAGTGGGAGGTCTGGCAGACAGTGGGAGGTCTGGCAGACAGTGGGAGGTCAGGCAGACAGTGGGAGATCAGGTAGACAGTGGGAGGTCTGGCAGATAGTGGGAGGTCTGGCAGACAGTGGGAGGTCTGGCAGACAGTGGGAGGTCAGGCAGACAGTGGGAGGTCAGGCAGACAGTGGGAGGTCTGGCAGACAGTGGGAGGCCTGGCAGACAGTGGGAGGCCTGACAGACAGTGGGAGGTCTGGCAGACAGTGGGAGGTCTGGCAGACAGTGGGTGGCCTGGCAGACAGTGTGGTAAGGCCTGACAGACAGTGGGAGGTCTGGCAGATAGTGGGGGGCCTGGCAGACAGTGGGAGGTCTGGCAGACAGTGGGAGCAGTGGGAGGCCTGGCAGATAGTGGGAGGCCTGGCAGACAGTGGGAGGTCTGACAGACAGTGGGAGGCCTGACAGACAGTGGGAGGCCTGGCAGACAGTGGGAGGTCTGGCATAGTGGGAGGCCTGGCAGATAGTGGTCTCAGTAGTAGTACCAGTTCCTAGTAACCAGTTACCAGTAACCAGTGTACCAGTAGATGACTCACTACCAACCGTCTCTGCGTGAATCACTGACTGTATTCATATTGCTGCTAACCATAGCAGGATTTCAAATACCCTCACCCGTAGGCACTATGAGTCAGTCTAGATAGGGAGCAGAGAGAGGCAGGTCGGCTGTTGGTGCCTTCCCATACTTTCCGTTATATTATACGTACTACCAGCCTACGTGAGTATTCTTACCCCTTTTCCACGTTTCGAAACCCACATGACAAATGGTGACAGCGGTGTGGATGTGGATTTAAGGGTATTTCAAGACGTTAGAAGACTGTTTGTGGGGAGCCGGCAGGTCAAAGGTTAACCGTGCCACCTCCAGCCGCTACCCTCACTCTTCTCCACCCTGTACTCCAGCCTGCAAGCCTGTTGCAGCCGTTTTTCAAGCTTCCTGGCTTAGTTCGTGTGCTAATTGCTTCATTCTCCGAGGGGTTGACCCGGATTTTGCAATTAAGCCAGTCAGTAAGCCAGACTGTGGAAGTGAACGCTAGTCAGCCTACCTCAGCCTACCATCCAGCCTGTCTCCTGTCATCCACCTGCTCCTTCATGCTGTGTGCATCGTTACACGTCTTCCAGTCAGCCATTCTCGTGGGTTAAGCCAGTCAGCCAACCCAGCTTCTAACCCAGCTGAGAGAGAGAAGTAAGCCACGCAAGTTCCTCTGAAGTATTGTCTCATATCGCCAGTTGGATGCTGCTAAGAGTGATTTTCACCATTCCCTGTGGCATATTGTGGCTTAGTTAAGTCACCTTCGTGGGTAGTGAGTGGAGTGTGCGCCAGTGAGTAACAGCAAGTGTACGCTCCCTTCACCCACCCGCCACATACTCTTCACTCATCTACCTGTGGCTGTTTGCGCCCTTGTACCGGGTCCTAGTACTGTTTTGGCTCACATAATTGGTCAAGAGATTGTAGCTGAGCGCCAACGATAAAGCCAGTTATGTGAGTTCACCGAGAAAGCGCATTTCTTCCGACGACAGTGTGAGTGTAGGCGTCATCACCCGCAGGACAACCTTCCCCTCATCACTAGTCACTCCGTTTTCTACTCCAGACTTCAGTGACAATTTTCAAGAGACATTTTCCTGCATTTAAAGACATTTGCGTGTGTGAGACATTTACAGTGAATTTCTTGTGTACTCTAAGCTTTGTGTTTTCAGTGTAGACTCAGTGTTTCTTTGACTCATTATTTTTGCAATATTTTTCAGTGTTATCGCTCATCTCATATATTTTTTTATCTGTGTTTTTTTATGCTACTCTCTGTCTGTAGTAAGTATTATTCTGTAGTGTACCAGTCAGTCACTCCGTGTGAAGTAATTCATTCATTTTTTTTGTATTCTTTCAGCATTGTATTCTCCAGTATTTGTCGTCTACCAAATTATCCATTTATTTCTATGTGTGTCTTTTGTTCGTACACCAGCAGTGTCTCATTCCCTGATCTTTTCGCAGACTTGTCTACCATTATTTTTGCCAGCAATTTTTGTCGTATCAGTCACAGCAAGATTTTGTTGTAAGAATATACTAAAAAAAAAAAAATGAATACGTGATTATGTGTTGTGTGCCCCGCCACTTGTAAGTGTTGTGTGCCCCGCCACTTGTAAGTGTTGTGTGCCCCACCACTTGTAAGTGTTGTGTGCCCTGCCACTTGTAAGTGTTGTGCCCTGCCACTTGTAAGTGTTGTGCCCTGCCACTAGTAAGTGTTGTGTGCCCTGCCACTTGTAAGTGTTACACTTCCAGTTTTGTTTCTTGTTTTATTTTTATTCCTGTTTTTCATATTTCTTTGAACAAATTCACTCTTAGTGTAATTTTAATTTCTTTTTTTAACGTAAAGTGTTTTCTTTACTCTGTTTGAGTAAACTGTTTTGTCTAATTTACAATTAAGAGTTAAAGTGTTCAGTCAGTTTTTCTTCATATTTTTATTTTTATTATTTAACCTACATTTTCCCAGTGTAACTTTTATTACTGCATTGATTATTTCTACACCTTATTTTGTTGCACTTGTTCTGCAGTGAATTATTTTCTTTTATTGACATTATTATTCTCAGTTCATTATTGTTTGAGTCTTGCTTTTCATTTTATTATTTTTCCTGACATTGTCTGTATTATATTTTAATTTTGTTTATGCATTCTTAGAAAATATTTAAACTTCCCAGTTATCTCTCTTTGCATACAATTTAGTGATTTTATTTTATACTTTTTACATTGATTTACAGTTTTATTAGTTAATTTCTTTATTAGCAAGAGTACAGACAGCTCATTTTGCATTTAATTCAGTCTCCAGTAATATTTTTTTACTTGTAAATGTAAATGTAATTTTTTTTTCTTGTCCAGCAGTCCTTTACATTGAGTTATCCTTCCTCTTGCAGTGTATCTTAGACATTTTTTTATTACTTCTGCAGAATTAGTTACATCTCTTTTATTTTAATTTTAACATTTTATATCATTTTTATTGTTCATTATTTTTGCCTTATTTGTTCTCGTGCAACTTCTTTGCCATTATGTCTCACATACCGTCAAGTGATACTTTAGTGAATGTCGACACTCAGACCTCTCAGGCTACTGCTGCTTCTGTCATCAGTCCTCACAGTTCCTTAGCGACTGACAGACCGACCCAGACACTGAGACACTACAGTTTTACTCGTGATTCCCTTGATGCGTTACCTTTATTCAATGGCCATGTACATAGTCTTGAAGCATGGTTTACTGCCATTCGTTTTTGTGTTAATGCTCTAGTTGAAGGTCCTCCTGAGGAAAGTCTTATCAGACTTGCAAAAGAAGCTCTTCATCGATCCCCTGCTGCTGTTCACGTTGTTGATCTCCTTGATATGCGAGACTTCAGGAATCTTACTAAGTGGTCACAATATGAGGAACTGATTCGTTCTTTCTTCGTACCAGTAAAAACAGCTGATCCATATGTCGTTCTTAGGGAACTAGTGAATGCTACACCCATGACTAATGAATCGTTGAGTGCATTTGCTGTTAGATTGGACAAACTTTTATCATCATTTATCAATGCTGTCCAGTCATCAGCTTTTGTCCCTGACGAGGATAAACAATCCACAGCATCGTTTGCAAAAATAGCAGCTTTTGGAGCAATTAAAGAACTAATGCCGCCTGCTTCCGTGTGTGCTTATGAGGCTAATCCTCCAACTGTGACGATGGAACCACTTACAGCCCTAAATCATGTACGTTCCTTGTGCCCCCAGGGTACTTTCCCATGTATCAAAAGTAATTTCACACCTATGCCTCAGTCTGCACCACCTCTTGTTTGCGCCACAGCGACAAATCGTGGTCGTCAACCATCTCAGCGATCACCAAGGACCAGTGTACAGAGTCATTATAAACCTCGTAGTATTCATAGTACATTCAGTAACCATAGTCAGCGGACTTGTTACAACTGTGGTTTCCGTGGACATATTGCAATTAATTGTCCTGATAGTCACCCTAAGAGGCGTCGAGCTGATGATGAGTACCAGTCAGATCTTCCCTACTGTACTTATCATAGAATACATGGACATGACACATCTGAGTGCAATGCTCTCTACAACCTTCAGTACTCTAGGTCTTTCCGTGGCCGTTCCAACCGCAGAACCCGTAGAGGAAATAGACATCGTGGTTCTCAAAATAACCAGAACCAGGCTCATTCTTCCAATTCGGGGAAATTCGAGCGCCCCAGTCAAACCGTCCCATGGTGACAGTAGGTGATAATGAGTACACCATCCCCGTTCACAATTCCTTTGAAGCCTTAAGCAGTCTCGAGAATAACAATCCTGCTGATGATGTTGCTTCACATGTCTCTGACGTAGATGATTTTGGGGATGAAGTGGAACAAATCTTTGCTGATGACAATCCACCTTTTTGTTTGCACATAACTTCCAATGCAACCATAGGCCCTATAGTGCAAGCATCTGTTCATAATGCGCCCGTTCATTTGTTCATGGACTCTGGTGCGCAAGTCAATATTATCAGGTCTAGTTTGTTTAGGGATAAGCAGTTACGACATGTCCTTCTCGTAGAACCGACTCATGTGTCCTCCCTTAGTGGAGTAGCTGGTTCTCACCTGCGTGTCCGAGGTCGGACTTCCCTCACTTTTTCTATCCAAGGTAGAGACTTCACTGCTTCCTTCCTTGTTGTCGACCAGATTACTTTCCCTGGTGACCTTCTACTGGGATTTGCTTCTATGCGAGACTTACGCATTGTGTTCGACCCTTATCGATGGCATGCCCAAATTGATGACTTGATCATACCATTTTGGTGTTACCAGCTTGGATCCGAGATCTGTCATACTGCCGTAGAGTACGACATTCGAATTAAGTCCTTACAGGCCAGTGCATTTTCCAGTAGCGTACCCAAGCGGTCAGGCACTGATGATCCTGTCATTCCTGTCTGTGTTCCTGCAACTTCAGACTTGCAAGATAGTGTCCAGTTACCTCAAGTGTCCGAGGATGCTCTGACTACCTTGAGTGCTGAGCCTATCCCTGCAATGTCTGCTAGTTCAAGTAGTAGTTTCTCCACAGGGGACGCCATGTCGGAAAACAATTACTTGCAACTAGTAATGCCATCTCTTGTTAATGTCACATGCCATCTGCAGAAAGACGTTTCTGTTGCAGCTAGTGCCCTCACTAGAGTGTCTGTTGTTGTTCCTAGTGTTCCAGATGGTGATAACGTCCTAGTTGACAGTGATTCATGCAAAGTAAAGGTCTATTTGTTGAACCATCCTTACATGTTGTAAGAGATAGTAAGATCCATTTCTTCCTAGTTAACACTTCTGGTCACAGTGTTCGTCTCAGAGGAAATACTAATCTTGTTGACCTTGTTCACTATCCTTACCCTTTTCAGGAAGAGGATGAGTTGTCACCTGACCAGTGGGTCAGTGCTATTTCTACCGGGGAGACCTCATCCACTTCACCGGATCAATCTGTTTCACCAGTTGAGGAGAAAGACTTAGCTCCCACTGACTTCCCAGATGAAGTCAAGCGTTTGTTGACTCTGTTGAACAAACGTCGTAAAGCCATTGCCTTACCAGGTGAGAAGATGGGTATAACGAACTTATTGTCCCATCGTATTCCACTTGAACCTGGTACTAGACCTATCTATATACCTGCGTACAGAATGCCTCATTCACAAGTTGCTGTCGCAGAAGAATTGATCAATCAAATGCTTGATGATGGAGTTATTGCACCTAGCAATTCACCTTGGAATGCGCCCTTGATCCTAGTACCTAAGAAGGATGGTACTTGGCGCCCAGTGATTGACTTTAGGAAGTTAAATGCGAAAACTATCCCAGATCGCTTCCCACTTCCTGTACTGGGTGATCTTTTACGTAACATTGGAGATAACAAAGTCTTTTCAACCCTGGATTTGTTACAAGGGTTTTGGCAAGTCCCTCTTCATGAGGACAGCCAAGAACTAACTGCATTCTCCACTCCTTCAGGTCATTATCACTTTCTCCGTATGGCATTTGGATTACGATCCTCCCCTATCATGTTCTCAAGGCTCATGACTAATATCTTTAGAGGTCTCATAGGTAATGCACTTATGGTGTACTTAGATGACGTAATCGTCATGTCTAAAGACGTGGATACACACTTGAAAAGACTTGATGTAGTACTTGGTAAGCTTGAAGAAGCCAATTTAAAGATCAAACTGTCTAAATGTCAATTTTTCAGATCAGAAATTAAGTTTCTTGGTCACGTAGTCACTCCTAGAGGGGTTACGACTGACCAAAGTAAAGTAACTGCAGTACTAAATTTTCCAACTCCCAAAACTGCTGATGCCGTAAGATCCTTTGTGGGCTTAGCAGGTTTTTATAGATCTTTCATTGCCAATTTTTCTTCCATAGCTGCGCCTCTAACTGAGTTGCTTAAGAAAGATGCTCCTTTTGTTTGGACCTTCCGTCAAGAAAGAGCATTCCAAACTTTAAAAGAAAAGCTAACATCTGCTCCAATTTTGAAATTTCCAGATTTTTCTAAGCCCTTCTATCTGACTACTGATGCTAGTTCTATTGGCATAGGTGCCGTACTAGCTCAGAAGACCGATGGCAAGTACAACGCAGTTGCATTTGCTAGCCGAGTCCTTATGAAGGCTGAACGTAATTATACAGTAACTGAGCAAGAAGCTTTAGCAATAGTATGGTCTTTAAAGCACTTCCGAGACATTATCAGTACTCTGTTCATGTCTTGACAGACCACGCTCCACTGATACCTTTATTCCAGAACATACAACCTACTGGAAGGTTAGCCAGATGGACCTTGACTATCCAAGAGTTCAATCCCACCTTTGAACACTTACCTGGCAAGTCAAATGTAGTTGCAGATGCCTTATCGCGACATGTTAGTATAGTAACTGCAGACCCTCCATTTAGTGCTGAAGATGTGAAGAATGCTCAACGAACAGATCCCATGTGGTCTGGTGTGATTCGATTCCTGCTCCAGGAAGATCTTATTCTGACTGTGAAGCCACCAGCACCCATCAGTGACTTTGTCATGAACCAAGAATTACTGTATCGAACAGCCGAGTTGGGTACTTCTAGCAGAAGAGTTTACCAGTTAGTAATTCCAGTCACTAGTGAATGTAGCCTTACAGCTAGTTCATGATGTACCAGGTGTTGCACACCCTGGTATGGATCGTTCAGTAAAACAAGCCAGATTGAAATACTTTTGGCCTCGTATGGCAACTGATATTTCTGAGTACGTTAAGAAATGTAGTGTCTGCATGCAACATAAAGGTAATGCTAATGGTCCTAAACCAATCCAAGTGTATCCAACCACTAGCGAACCTTGGGAAAGAGTTGCGCTAGATTTGTTAACTAATTTCCAATGTTCCCTCCAGGGCAACAAACATCTATGTGTTATGGTACACCATTTCACCAGATATTGTGAGTTAGTTCCTATTGCAGATAAGACTGCCCAGACAGTAGCTAAAGCGTTTAAAGAACGCATTATCTGCAGGCATGCCACCCCTAAGTCCCTAGTAACAGATAATGGAGGTGAATTCTGTAATGAGATTCTTGAAAATTTGTGTACCTTGTACAAGATCTCTAAATCCACCATTGTTCCTCATCATCCTGCCAGCAATGGGTTAGCGGAACGTACCAATAAGAAAGTACTTGATGTCTTGAGAGCCACTATCAATCCCAACAGTGAAACTTGGGATGAAGTTATACTTGATGTGCAGTGTGCTATAAATTCTGCTTACAATGTTTCTATAGGTGACACTCCACATTATGCATTGTATGGTGTAGATAAACATTTGCCTTATGAGTTGCTATATTCTAATCCGAAACCAAATTACAACCCTGATGATTTCATAGCAACTCGTACCAGTTTAGCTCAAAGTGTCTTTAGAAGAATCCGTGAAACACTTCATAAATCAACAGCAGAATTTACAAGAGTCGCAAACACTCGAGCAAAGCCATCCAAAATCAAAGTAGGTTCGAGAGTTATGGTGACCAACTTTAACAAAACGTCTGCAATGCCTAAGCTTGATCAAAAGTTTGTTGGTCCTTATCGAGTAGTTGAACATATCACTGGTAATAAGTATAAGGTTAGAGAAATTAGTACTGGTCAGTATAAAGAATCGCATTTAGATCATATGAAGTTAGTATGTGATGATAATGATGTTCCAACCCAGACTAATGTGACAGACTCTGACAATCCTCCTGATCCTGTACTCTCTACCTCTGATACTCAGTCAGACGATCAACCTGAATGTCGTTATTCCCTACGTACACGACAGGTATTGAGAAATCCTCAAGTATCATTTGTAACTACCAATTCAGATTTGCCTCAAATACAGCATGAGTTAGCCAGTGCAACAGAGTTTGATCCTCCCAGAGATGACACCCATTCTGCATATATCAATCTCACCCTAGCAGAGTTGGGGTTAAATGTAAATAACCTGTATAGATGAATAATTACAGTATCAACTTACCAGTATTCAAGAATTTTTTTTTTTGTGTTCACGTTCTCTCCGAATTCTGAGAATTAACAGTCTAGATTTGAGTGCACCGAATCTGCCTTTCTGTTAAACACTTCTTTCTTTGTATATATTCCTTCCTCAGAATCCGTAGATCACATGAATACAGATCGATCGATCAAATTTTTTTTTATCACTTCTATTGTGTAATCTCAACGTTGAGTTTCATTCGATGAGTTGTGCTATATTATACTTTGTATTGCATTACAGTTTCATTACAGTTTCAGTTACGTAAGCTTCCATTCCAATATTCTACTTATGTATGTTATAATGTTCAATTGTTGTGTACTTTGACATTGTATAGAATCAGCCCAAGCTGTACACCTGCCGTCTCTAGTTTGTATTAGTTGTATGTCGGGACGACATATGTTAGCGTCGCCGAGCTCTCAGTAGTAGTACCAGTTCCTAGTAACCAGTTACCAGTAACCAGTGTACCAGTAGATGACTCACTACCAACCGTCTCTGCGTGAATCACTGACTGTATTCATATTGCTGCTGACCATAGCAGGATTTCAAATACCCTCACCCATAGGCACTATGAGTCAGTCTAGATAGGGAGCAGAGAGAGGCAGGTCGGCTATTGGTGCCTTCCCATACTTTCCATTATATTATACGTACTACCAGCCTACGTGAGTATTCTTACCCCTTTTCCACGTTTCGAAACCCACACGACAGTGGGAGGTCTGGCAGATAGTGGGAGGTCTGGCAGACAGTGGGAGGTCTGGCAGACAGTGGGAGGTCTGCCAGATAGTGGGATTCCTGGCAGACAGTGGGAGGCCTGGCAGACAGTGGGAGGTCTGGCAGACAGTGGGAGGTCTGGCAGATAGTGGGAGGTCTGGCAGACAGTGGGAGGTCTGGCAGATAGTGGGAGGTCTGGCAGACAGTGGGAGGTCTGGCAGACAGTGGGAGGTCTGGCAGATAGTGGGAGGTCTGGCAGACAGTGGGAGGTCTGGCAGACAATGGGAGGTCTGGCAGACAGTGGAAGGTCTGGCAGATAGTGGGAGGCCTGGCAGACAGTGGGAGGTCTGGCAGACAGTGGGAGGTCTGGCAGAGAGTGCGAGGTCTGGCAGATATTGGGAGGCCTGGCAGACAGTGGGAGGCCTGGCAGACAGTGGGAGGTCTGGCAGACAGTGGGAGGTCTGGCAGATAGTGGGAGGTCTGGCACATAGTGGGAGGCCTGGCAGATAGTGGGAGGTCTGACAGACAGTGGGAGGTCTGGCAGATATTGGGAGGTCTGGCAGACAGTGGGAGGTCTGGCAGACAGTGGGAGGTTTGGCAGATAGTGGGAGGTCTGGCAGACAGTGGGAGGTCTGGCAGATAGTGGGAGGTCTGGCAGACAGTGGGAGGTCTGGCAGATAGTGGGAGGTCTGGCAGATAGTGGGAGGCCTGGCAGACAGTGGGAGGTCTGGCAGATAGTGGGAGGCCTGGCAGATAGTGGGAGGCCTGGCAGACAGTGGGAGGTATGGCAGTGGGAGGTCTGGCAGATAGTGGGAGGCCTGGCAGATAGTGGGAGGCCTGGCAGACAGTGGGAGGTCTGGCAGATAGTGGGAGGCCTGGCAGATAGTGGGAGGCCTTGCAGACAGTGGGAGGTCTGGCAGATAGTGGGAGGTCTGGCAGACAGTGGGAGGTCTGGCAGATAGTGGGAGGTCTGGCAGACAGTGGGAGGTCTGGCAGATAGTGGGAGGCCTGGCAGATAGTGGGAGGCCTGGCAGATACTGGGAGGTCTGGCAGACAGTGGGAGGTCTGGCAGATAGTGGGAGGCCTGGCAGATACTGGGAGGTCTGGGAGACAGTGGGTGGTCTGAGATAGTGGGAGGCCTGGCAGACAGAGGGAGGCCTGGCAGACAGTGGGAGGCCTGAGAGTGGGAGGCCTGACAGACAGTGGGAGGCCTGACAGACAGTGGAAGACCTGACAGACAGTGGGAGACCTGACAGACAGTGGAAGGCCTGACAGACAGTGGGAGACCTGACAGACAGTGGGAGACCTGACAGACAGTGGGAGACCTGACAGACAGTGGGAGACCTGACAGACAGTGGGAGACCTGACAGACAGTGGGAGGTCTGACAGACAGTGGGAGACCTGACAGACAGTGGGAGGTCTGACAGACAGTGGGAGACCTGGCAGACAGTGGGAGACCTGACAGACAGTGGGAGGTCTGACAGACAGTGGGAGGCCTGACAGACAGTGGGAGACCTGACAGACAGTGGGAGACCTGACAGACAGTGGGAGACCTGACAGACAGTGGGAGACCTGACAGACAGTGGGAGACCTGACAGACAGTGGGAGGTCTGACAGACAGTGGGAGACCTGACAGACAGTGGGAGGTCTGACAGACAGTGGGAGACCTGGCAGACAGTGGGAGACCTGACAGACAGTGGGAGGTCTGACAGACAGTGGGAGGCCTGACAGACAGTGGGAGACCTGACAGACAGTGGGAGACCTGACAGACAGTGGGAGACCTGACAGACAGTGGGAGGCCTGACAGACAGTGGAAGACCTGACAGACAGTGGGAGACCTGACAGACAGTGGGAGACCTGACAGACAGTGGGAGGCCTGACAGACAGTGGGAGACCTGACAGACAGTGGAAGGCCTGACAGACAGTGGGAGACCTGACAGACAGTGGAAGGCCTGACAGACAGTGGGAGACCTGACAGACAGTGGAAGGCCTGACAGACAGTGGGAGACCTGACAGACAGTGGGAGGCCTGACAGACAGTGGGAGACCTGACAGACAGTGGGAGACCTGACAGACAGTGGGAGACCTGACAGTGGGAGACCTGAGACAGTGGGAGACCTGACAGACAGTGGAAGACCTGACAGACAGTGGGAGGCCTGACAGACAGTGGAAGACCTGACAGACAGTGGAAGACCTGACAGACAGTGGGAGACTTGACACAGTGGGAGACCTGACAGACAGTGGAAGGCCTGACAGACAGTGGGAGACCTGACAGACAGTGGAAGGCCTGACAGACAGTGGGAGACCTGACAGACAGTGGGAGGCCTGACAGACAGTGGGAGACCTGACAGACAGTGGGAGACCTGACAGACAGTGGGAGACCTGACAGTGGGAGACCTGACAGACAGTGGGAGACCTGACAGTGGGAGACCTGAGAGACAGTGGGAGGTCTGACAGACAGTGGGAGACCTGACAGACACTGGGAGGTCTGACAGACACTGGGAGACCTGACAGACAGTGGGAGACCTGACAGACAGTAGGAGGTCTGACAGACAGTGGGAGACCTGACAGACAGTGGGAGGCCTGACAGACAGAGGAAGACCTGACAGACAGTGGAAGACCTGACAGACAGTGGGAGACCTGACAGACAGTGGGAGACCTGACAGACAGTGGGAGGTCTGACAGACAGTGGGAGGTCTGACAGACAGTGGGAGGCCTGGCAGTCAGTGGGAGACCTGACAGACAGTGGGAGACCTGAGACAGTGGGAGACCTGACAGACAGTGGGGGACCTGACAGACAGTGGGAGACCTGACAGACAGTGGGAGACCTGACAGACAGTGCAATGAAAAAAACAGTGATACCTGAGAGATGTTTCCGGGGGTCAGCGCCCCCGTGACCCGGTCCCAGACCAGGCCACTTTATATATAGTTAATTACAACTTATCTAGCTACAACAAAGACCTAACTTATCAAGTTCAAAGACTAACTGAAATAGAATAGGCTACAGTGAACAGTGTATACAGAGTAAGAGGCTACAGTGAACAGTGTATATAGAGTAAGAGGCTACAGTGAACAGTGTATATAGAGTAAGAGGCTACAGTGAACAGTGTATATAGAGTAAGAGGCTACAGTGAACAGTGTACATAGAGTAAGAGGCTACAGTGAACAGTGTATACAGAGTAAGAGGCTACAGTGAACAGTGTATATAGAGTAAGAGGCTACAGTGAACAGTGTATACAGAGTAAAAGGCTACAGTGAACAGTGTATACAGAGTAAGAGGCTACAGTGAACAGTGTAAACAGAGTAAAAGGCTACAGTGAACAGTGTATATAGAGTAAGAGGCTACAGTGAACAGTGTATACAGAGTAAGAGGCTACAGTGAACAGTGTATACAGAGTAAGAAGCTACAGTGAACAGTGTATACAGGGTAAGAGGCTACATTGAACAGTGTATACAGGGTAAGAGGCTACAGTGAACAGTGTATACAGGGTAAGAGGCTACATTGAACAGTGTATACAGGGTAAGAGGCTACAGTGAAGTGTATACAGGGTAAGAGGCTACAGTGAAGTGTATACAGAGTAAGAGGCTACAGTGAACAGTGTATACAGAGTAAGAGGCTACATTGAACAGTGTATATAGAGTAAGAGGCTACAGTGAACAGTGTATACAGGGTAAGAGGCTACATTGAACAGTGTATATAGAGTAAGAGGCTACAGTGAACAGTGTATACAGAGTAAGAGGCTACATTGAACAGTGTATATAGAGTAAGAGGCTACAGTGAACAGTGTATACAGAGTAAGAGGCTACAGTGAACAGTGTATATAGAGTAAGAGGCTACAGTGAACAGTGTATACAGAGTAAGAGGCTACAGTGAACAGTGTATACAGAGTAAGAGGCTACAGTGAACAGTGTATATAGAGTAAGAGGCTACAGTGAAGTGTATACAGGGTAAGAGGCTACAGTGAAGTGTATATAGAGTAAAAGGCTACAGTGAACAGTGTATACAGGGTAAGAGGCTACATTGAACAGTGTATATAGAGTAAGAGGCTACAGTGAACAGTGTATACAGGGTAAGAGGCTACATTGAACAGTGTATATAGAGTAAGAGGCTACAGTGAACAGTGTATACAGAGTAAGAGGCTACAGTGAACAGTGTATATAGAGTAAGAGGCTACAGTGAACAGTGTATACAGAGTAAGAGGCTACAGTGAACAGTGTATATAGAGTAAGAGGCTACAGTGAACAGTGTATACAGAGTAAGAGGCTACAGTGAACAGTGTATACAGAGTAAGAGGCTACAGTGAACAGTGTATACAGAGTAAGAGGCTACAGTGAACAGTGTATACAGAGTAAGAGGCTACAGTGAACAGTGTATACAGAGTAAAAGGCTACAGTGAACAGTGTATACAGAGTAAGAGGCTACAGTGAACAGTGTATACAGAGTAAGAGGCTACAGTGAACAGTGTATACAGAGTAAGAGGCTACAGTGAACAGTGTGTATACAGGATAAGAGGCTATGAACAGAGTAAGAGGCTACAGTGAACAGTGTATACAGGGTGAACAGTGTATATAGAGTACAAGAGGCTACAGTGAACAGTGTATACAGAGTACGAGGCTACAGTGAACAGTGTATACAGAGTAAGAGGCTACAGTGAACAGTGTATATAGAGTAAGAGGCTACAGTGAACTGTATACAGAGTAAGAGGCTACAGAGTAAAAGGCTACAGTGAACAGTGTATATAGGGTAAGAGGCTACAGTGAACAGTGTATACAGAGTAAGAGGCTACAGTGAACAGTGTATACAGAGTAAGAGGCTACAGTGAACAGTGTATACAGAGTAAGAGGCTACAGTGAACAGTGTATACAGAGTAAGAGGCTACAGTGAACAGTGTATACAGAGTAAGAGGCTACAGTGAACAGTGTATATAGAACAGTGTATACAGAGTAAGAGGCTACAGTGAACAGTGTATATAGAGTAAGAGGCTACAGTGAACAGTGTATACAGGGTAAGAGGCTACATTGAACAGTGTATATAGAGTAAGAGGCTACAGTGAACAGTGTATATAGAGTAAGAGGCTACAGTGAAGTGTATACAGGGTAAGAGGCTACATTGAACAGTGTAGAGTAAGAGGCTACATTGAACTACGAGGCTTGAACAGTGTATATAGAGTAAGAGGCTACAGTGAACAGTGTATACAGAGTAAGAGGCTACACTGAACAGTGTATATAGAGTAAGAGGCTACAGTGAACAGTGTATATAGAGTAAGAGGCTACAGTGAACAGTGTATACAGAGTAAGAGGCTACACTGAACAGTGTATATAGAGTAAGAGGCTACATTGAACAGTGTATATAGAGTAAGAGGCTACAGTGAACAGTGTATACAGAGTAAGAGGCTACAGTGAACAGTGTATACAGAGTAAGAGGCTACAGTGAACAGTGTATACAGGGTAAGAGGCTACAGTGAACAGTGTATACAGGGTAAGAGGCTACAGTGAACAGTGTATACAGGGTAAGAGGCTACAGTGAACAGTGTATATAGAGTAAGAGGCTACAGTGAACAGTGTATACAGGGTAAGAGGCTACAGTGAACAGTGTATACAGGGTAAGAGGTCAGTCTGGTGGTAAAGTGTTTCTTCAGTAAATGTGTTGTTCAGTGCACTTGTGTCTGTGTTGCTCTACTGCATGATTCATTCTTCTTTGAATTAGTCTAGTCTAGTCTGTTCTCCTCTTCCCCCTTTTTCCAGAAACTCTCCCGTACGATTTATGATTTTCTTCTCCAGTAACACCAACAGCCATCCACCCAGATGGTGGGGGGAATCGACCCCCGAAGCCGTGTTTCAAGTAACAGATACAAGAAATGGCGGGGGACGTCGACCCCCCTATGAGTAGTGTCTACGTAACTTCCAGGTAACAGGTATAAACATCTCACTGTATGCCTGTGTGTACGCTCACCTGTTGACTTTACTCGTTGAAAACCTGGCAAGAAGGCCCTCAGGAACCATAATCTATTTCCGAGGAGTATCTTCAATATGCTTGATTGGTAGATAGATAAACAGATGAGTAAATATATATATGTTATTGTAAGGATTCTCAGATCAGGCATCGTAGGTTGGGAAGTAAATAGTACACGATTGTAGAGAAAGAGAGAGACAGAGAGAGAGAGAGATAATAAAGCAACGTGGCGACCCCACCCTTGCTTACGAGTGACCCAGACTGACCTGCTCACAGCAGGTCAGCAGTGAGAGGCAGCAGCAGTAACTATGGGGCCACGGCAGCAGTGATGCGTGACACCCTCACCACCACACTGGCACTTACTGCCACCTGCGGTAAGGCACCCTTCCACCTTTCATCTCTTCTGTTATGCAAGTGTTATAAGTGAAAGGACAGGCACAATGCAGGCAGCTGGGGTATATTTATAACCGGTGTTTCCTCATAAGCGTCTCCAGCTGATCATCGGGATACCAATGCTTCTCAGGGCTTACGTAACACACACCTGTTACATCCACACACACACACACACCTGCTAACATAATTCAACATGAGACATCATCCAGCAATCATTTCAACATTCTAACGTGGCATTCCTAGTATTTTACAGTGGTATTCTCCATCTGACGCCAGAAGTTTGCTAAATGCATCACCAGGTAAACAAAAATGTAGATTACTGCTCGCTTTTACAAGTGATCTTGTGGCCCAAATACAAGGCTGTGACTTGTAAATGGTCCGAGTCGGGGCGAAACGTCGTGGTAAGTTTCTCTCTCCTATGTGCGGGTTATGTGTATGGGTGTTAAGTGAAGGCAGCTGGCAGGCCGGCCCTTGCATCAGAGGTCCATCACTACGTACGTACGTGTGTGTGTGTGTGTGTGTGTGTGTGTGTGTGTGTGTGTGTGTGTGTGTGTGTGTGTGTGTGTGTGTGTGTGTGTGTGTGTGTGTGTGTGTGTATGTGTGTAAAGAACAAAAAGGTCACAATACCGTGACTGGAACAATACACAAATAACCCGCACAAAGACTGAACCTTGTGACGACGTTTCGGTCTACCTTGGGCCATTAACTAGCCACACACTAACTAGTCTGTGACTAATTAATGATCTAAGTCGGACCGAAATGTCATAGATTTCATTGTGGTACGTGCGGGGCATCTGTGCTGTGTTACTGTAACACAGGAAGTACATTCTTCTCTCTGGAAGAGAATGATGCTATCATTGGGACTTGTGGAGAGGTCCGTAAGAACTGGCAACCCGCGCCCTATAGGGAGAAGTTACACATGAATACTCCCTCCCTAAACCCCCCAATCCCTCCCTAAACCCTCCCCAATCCTTCCCTAAACCCTCCCAAATCCCTCGTTAAACCTTCACCACACCCCATAACACCAAACTCTTACCTTTGATGATTTCCGAAATTTTTTTTTACTCCCAGAGCCCGGCCTTGGGACAGGCTCGTCTGGTACCCAACCAGGCTGTTGCTGCCCCACATATCCATCACAACCTGTTAAATCTGGCACCTGGTGAAGATACTTGTCCAGTTTCCTCTTGAAGACATCTACACTTGTTCCAGCAGTGTTTCTGATATCTTCTGGTAAGATGTTGAATAATCTGGGACCACGGATGTTGATACAGTGCTCTCTGTTTGTGCTTACTGTACTCCTCCTTTTTACTGGGTTTATTCTGCACTTCCTCTCATATCTCTCACTCCAGTATGTTGCTATGGCAACATGCTAGTACAGTAGTACACTGCCAGTGTTCCCACAGTGTAACTATTATATAGTGTAGCGGCATACTATGTCCCTAGAGACTGATAGGCATTCATTTCCTTATTTATTTATTCATTCATTCGTTTATCCATTCATTCCTTCATTTCTTCATTCATCTATCCATTCTTTCATTGCTTCCTTCATTCACCTTGTTAGTTCCGAGTCATCGCCCCGGCCCAACGGTCCCAGTTCGACTCAACGGAGCGTATAAACAGCCAGGAATTTGTATTCACCAGTAAAACATTTACTGACAGGAAAACTGACAGACAAAACTGACAGGCAGACAGAGGTACAGACGTAATGAAATTGTACCCGACAATACTTAGATATTTCCCAGTCTTCCGCAAGCAATGGTATCAAGGAGGTAGAGGATGATACTAGGGTATGGTACAGGGCATGATACTAGGGTATGATACTGGAGCATGATACAGGGTATGATACTAGGTAAATAGGGTATGATAAAGGGGTATTGGGATGATGATAGTGATATACCTGTGAGGGATTTACAATGTTTATGAACCCTCGTAGCCCCGTTCTGATCAACCATTTGCGATAGGAAATTAGGATTTTTTTTAGTACCTATGGTATAGTATCTACGGTATAGTACCTATGGTAGTGTACCTATGGCATTGTACCTATGGTGCTGTACCATCGTGCAATGTGACACTGCGTACATTTTACAGTTCTCTACGGTACAAGTTGTACTGTGGGATGCTGTTAGTCTGACGCTGGTATGTGAGCAACTCCTGCGTATTTATCTCATCTGTGTTCAGTGTTGACGGCCCCGTTCAGGACAGGACAAATATCAAGCTGGAACAGATACAGAGATCGTTTACGGCATACATAGAGCCGGTAAAGCATTTAAATTACTGGGAACGCCTTAAAGTCTTAAGCAACTCCTGCGTATTTATCTCATCTGTGTTCAGTGTTGACGGCCCCGTTCAGGACAGGACAAATATCAAGCTGGAACAGATACAGAGATCGTTTACGGCATACATAGAGCCGGTAAAGCATTTAAATTACTGGGAACGCCTTAAAGTCTTAAACATGTACTCACTGGAGCGGAGGAGAGAGAGATACATGATAATATATACCTGGAAAGTACTCAAGGGCCTGGTCCAAAATCTGACAAACTGCCATAACAGCATACTGGAGTGAGAGATATAGGAGGAAGTGCAAGATAAACCCAGGGGTGCAGTGGACACAATAAGATGACACTGTATCAACATCCGTGGCCCCAGAATATTCAATATCTTACCTGATTCTCTGTCATCCATAAATGCTCTCAATTCATTAAGTATAAATTGCGGCATGCTCAGAAGCCAGACACAGGTATGGTAAGATTGTGGACAGTGGAGTCAGAGTGCACATCTGTGGATTCCATCTCACATTGGTCTTCAGACGCATGATAGAACTGATAAATTAGCTAAGCTGTATGCTTTCAAAGAGGGAGTAGATTACAATCGTGGGTTGTCAGTTAGCAGTTTGAGAACAATAATACGAAAAGAACTTCAATTGAACTTTATTGACTTAAGACTTAGGGAGATTGACACAAGTCAGTCCATCTATCATCATTCCATCATGCAGGAGGAGCCACATGTCTATGGTGCATCCAACAAGATAACC
>NC_091378.1:1241743-1436743 GCF_038502225.1 Cherax quadricarinatus
TCTTGCAGTCCAAGAAAATGCAATCCACCCACCCCTCTCTCTCTTGTCTTACTGCTGTCACCATGTCATAGAACTCCAGTAGGTTTGTGACACAGGATTTCCCGTCCCTGAAACCATGTTGGCTGCTGTTGATGAGATCGTTCCTTTCTAGGTGTTCCACCACTCTTCTCCTGATAATCTTCTCCATGATTTTGCATACTATACATGTCAGTGACATTGGTCTGTAGTTTAATGCTTCATGTCTGTCTCCTTTTTTAAAGATTGGGACTACATTTGCTGTCTTCCATGCCTCAGGCAATCTCCCTGTTTCGATAGATGTATTGAATATTGTTGTTAGGGGTACACATAGCGCCTCTGCTCCCTCTCTCAATACCCATGGGGAGATGTTATCTGGCCCCATTGCCTTTGAGGTATCTAGCTCACTCAGAAGCCTCTTCACTTCTTCCTCGGTTGTGTGCACTGTGTCCAGCACATGGTGGTGTGCCCCACCTCTCCGTCTTTCTGGAGCTCCTTCTGTCTCCTCTGTGAACACTTCTTTGAATCTCTTGTTGAGTTCCTCACATACTTCACGGTCATTTCTTGTTGTCTCTCCTCCTTCCTTCCTTAGCCTGATTACCTGGTCCTTGACTGTTGTTTTCCTCCTGATGTGGCTGTACAACAGTTTCGGGTCAGATTTGGCTTTCGCTGCTATGTCGTTTTCATATTGTCTTTGGGCCTCCCTTCTTATCTGTGCATATTCGTTTCTGGCTCTACGACTGCTCTCCTTATTCTCCTGGGTCCTTTGCCTTCTATATTTCTTCCATTCCCTAGCACACTTGGTTTTTGCCTCCCTGCACCTTTGGGTAAACCATGGGCTCATCCTGGCTTTTTCATTAATCCTGTTACCCTTGGGTACAAACCTCTCCTCAGCCTCCTTGCATTTTGTTGCTACATATTCCATCATCTCATTAACTGGCTTCCCTGCCAGTTCTCTGTCCCACTGAACCCCGTTCAGGTAGTTCCTCATTCCTGTGTAGTCCCCTTTCTTGTAGTTTGGCTTCATTCGTCCTGGCCTTCCTGCTTCTCCCTCCACTTGTGTGTGTGTGTGTGTGTGTGTGTGTTTACATCTTACTCTTAATAAGACACAATAAACATGTCATGGCCTTTTACTGACAAGACGTCTCACCCGCCTTCAACTTCATCAGTTATCGCTAGTGAACGAAACGTCTTCGTCACATAAAAACAAAATCATACACACTCTTTCTGTGTACTGGACTGAGGAAGTCACTGGCTGGCGATGTTTCCACAATAAAACTACCCAAATGTTACTCCAGTGTCTCATTTGTCACCTACGTTAGTCTTCAACTCCAAGACTGAGGGACTGACCACCTCAAATATTTTTTCTCCAAGGTTGAAGGACTGATTACATCATCTTTATTTCACTGCTTCTGCTGCCTTTGTATCTGACTGAAGAAGTCTACTGTGTAGACGAAACGTTTCACCAATAAAGATACCTAACTTCTGCACGAGTGTTATAAACATTATACCCGCCTACCTCGGTATTTCGATATTCGTTTTCTGTAGCCAGCTCTGGAGGTTACCTGGAGGTTATTCCGGGGATCAACGCCCCCGCGGCCCGGTCCATGACCAGGCCTCCCGATGGATCAGGGCTTGATCAACTAGGCTGTTACTGCTGGCCGCACGCAGTATTGAATTATCACACTCTAAGTTATGTATATTTCGATCCCTTTATGGGATCCTGTTTAGCAGATATCGGAAAGGGGGATCGAAATGTCTCAATCATTGTCTCTGCTGTTTTATACTCGTGTTTTCAGTATTTCACAACTTTGAAATATGTATCTAATTCATTTTCTCATTTTACGTGTAATTTAGTGTTTCCTGGTTAGTGTTATTGGCAACAGTAACAGCCTCGTTGATCAGCAATCCACAGAAGAGCCTGGCTCCAGGGTTGGCTGCTGCAGTACAAACTCTCTTGAAACAATAACAGGTATATCACAGGTTCCTGCTCAAATCTCTCTCTTTCTCTCACCAATCAAATAATAATACCCTTGATCAATGTAACTGCTAGCAAGTCTACCTGGAGGGTTCTGGGGGTCAGTGACCCCCCCCCTCGCTCGGTCCTAGACCAGATCTGCCGCTCGATCAGGGCCTGATCAACCCGACTGTCATCTCACACTGTTCGCTTCATGTCCTACCTATAAAACCTCTCTCACAACTCCCACAACAACCACACACAACTGTCACTGTTGACAGTAAGACAGATCTAGTCTACCCGTACACTCTACTGTCATTAATTCATCTCTTTTGGTAAATATTAAGAATAACGCCCAGTCCTGAGAGAGGGTAAGTGCATTTAGGAATATTCCTTCTATACAGCGCTACCATTTTAAATGTTACGAAGAATATACCAACCTATGGATGTATATATGTGTTAAGTAAGTTTAT
The DNA here is from genome assembly GCF_038502225.1 of Cherax quadricarinatus. NCBI lineage: Eukaryota > Metazoa > Arthropoda > Malacostraca > Decapoda > Parastacidae > Cherax > Cherax quadricarinatus. The sequence goes on from NC_091378.1 coordinate 1,244,189, forward strand.
TATAGGAGAAATAGAAGTAAGAGGAGAAATAGAAGTAAGAGCAAAAGGAAAAAAATAAAAAGAGAAGGGGGAAGGAAGAGTAAAAGACAGAGGAAGGGTGAAAGCGAGAGGAAAAGGAGGATTAAGAGGAAGTGGAGGAGTAAAAGGAAGAGGAAGAGAAGAAGAGTAAAAGGGAGAGGAGGAGTAAAAGGGAGAGGAGGAGTAAAAGGGAGAGGAAGAGGAGGAGTAAAAGGGAGAGGAAGAGTAAAAGGGAGAGGAAGAGGAGTAAAAGGGAGAGGAAGAGGAGTAAAAGGGAGAGGAAGAGGAGGAGTAAAAGGGAGAGGAAGAGGAGTAAAAGGGAGAGGAAGAGGAGTAAAAGGGAGAGGAAGAGGAGTAAAAGGGAGAGGAAGAGGAGGAGTAAAAGGGAGAGGAAGGAGGAGTAAAAGGGAGAGGAAGAGGAGTAAAAGGGAGAGGAAAAGGAGGAGTAAAAGGGAGAGGAAGAGGAGGAGGAAGTGTAAGTGAGGACAATAAATCTTTTAAGGTTGATGGTGGGCGGCGCTACAGAGACTAACAGCGGGGAACCTCTCTCGTGTTTCTATGGTCCCTGACAAATAGTTTTCTGGTCAAGTGTGGTGACCTGGGAGACCTCTTACCTTCCTTCCTCCCATCCATTATCCCTCCTCATGACCCCCCCCCACCCTCTCCATATACGCATACCGATGGATCAGCCAGCCTATTGCTAATCACTACTCGCCTCGTTGAAGAGATATGGAGTGTTGTGAGGACTAATGCAGTGCTTCCACCTTAATTAAGTGGATATGACTTGGACCTGCCTAGCATGGGCCAGTAGGTGACTTGGACCTGCCTCGCATGGGCCAGTAGGTAACTTGGACCTGCCTTGCATGGGCCCGTAGGTAACTTGGACCTGCCTTGCATGGGCCCGTAGGTAACTTGGACCTGCCTAGCAGGAGCCAGTAGGCCTGCTGCAGTGCTCCTTCTTTCTTATGTTCTTAATCTCTTCAACTAATATACCTGTGATATACCTTTGATGAGTCGCGAGTTTTTTTCCTACTCCCAGAGCCCGGCCTTGGGTCAGACTCGTCTGGTGCTTGTCTGGTCAACCAGGCTGTTGCAACACGCTAACTAGAGGACATTTGCTTCCAATCTGTTATTACGATTTTGTGAGTCATTTTTAATCTATCGAACCTTGATAAAGGTCACTCCTGAAGGTACTTCAGGCATTCCCAATAGTTTAGTTGTTTGATTCACTGTATACAATCGGTGAAAGTTTTCTGCACGTTTTCCACCTGAGCGGAGACGTCTCGCCTGCCCTGAAGGTGACCGGTAGTACACAGCAGTATTCCAGTCTGGAGAGAATTATCAATAGACTTTTGGCTGCCTTCAAGTGGCAACTGGACAGATATCTAAAGACTGTGCCCGGTCAGCCGGACTGTGGTTCGTATGCTGGACTACGTGCGGCCAGCAGTAACAACCTGGGTGATCAGGCCCTGATCCACCAAGAGGTTTGGTCAAGACAGGGCCGCGGGAGCGTTGACCCCTGGAACACCCTCCAGGTAGACTCCAGGTATTCTCGTTTTTAAACAACTCAATATTTCTTTTTCCTTCTACTGTACGTTCATCTTGGTTGTCTTTCAATATCTCAGTGGAGTATATTGTGTGTGTATGTGCTGGTGAGGGTTGACGGTGTTTATGACTGTTACCCAGGGAATGACTGTTACCCTTAACTACTGGGAACGCTTGGAAGCACTTGACTTGTACTCGTTGGAACGCAGGAGGGAGATATATATCATAATCTACACTTGGAAAATCTTGGAAGGAATGGTCCCAAATCTGCACACAGAAATCACTCCCTACGAAAGTAAAAGACTGGGCAGGCGATGCAAAATGCCGCCAATAAAAAGTAGGGGCGCCATTGGTACACTAAGAGAAAACACCATAAGTGTCCGGGGCCCAAAACTGTTCAACAGCCTCCCATCAAGCATTAGGGGAATTGCCAATAAACCCCTGGCTGCCTTCAAGAGAGAGCTGGACAGATACCTAAAGTCAGTGCAGGATCAGCCGGGCTGTGGCTCGTACGTCGGACTGCGTGCGGCCAGCAGTAACAGCTTAGTTGATCAGGCCCTGATCCATCGGGAGGCCTGGTCATGGACCGGGCCGCGGGGGCGTTGATCCCCGGAATAACCTCCAGGTACCCAGGGAATGACTGTTACCCAGGGAATGACTTACCCAGGGAATGACTGTTACCCAGGGAATGACTTACCCAGGGAATGACTGCTACCCAGGGAATGACTTACCCAGGGAATGACTGCTACCCAGGGAATGACTGTTACCCAGGGAATGACTGTTACCCAGGGAATGACTTACCCAGGGAATGACTGCTACCCAGGGAATGACTGTTACCCAGGGAATGACTGTTACCCAGGGAATGACTGTTACCCAGGGAATGACTTACCCAGGGAATGACTGTTACCCAGGGAATGACTGTTACCCAGGGAATGACTTACCCAGGGAATGACTTACCCAGGGAATGACTGCTACCCAGGGAATGACTGTTACCCAGGGAATGACTGTTACCCAGGGAATGACTTACCCAGGGAATGACTGCTACCCAGGGAATGACTGTTACCCAGGGAATGACTGTTACCCAGGGAATGACTGCTACCCAGGGAATGACTGCTACCCAGGGAATGACTTACCCAGGGAATGACTGCTACCCAGGGAATGACTTACCCAGGGAATGACTGCTACCCAGGGAATGACTTACCCAGGGAATGACTGCTACCCAGGGAATGACTTACCCAGGGAATGACTGCTACCCAGGGAATGACTGCTACCCAGGGAATGACTGGTACCCAGGGAATAACTGCTACCCAGGAAAATACTGGTACCCAGGAAAATACTGGTACCCAGGAAAATACTAGTACCCAGAGAATGACTGGTACCCAGGGAATGACTGGTACCCAGGGAATAACTGCTACCCAGGGAATGAGTGGTACCCAGGAAAATACTGGTACCCAGGAAAATACTGGTACCCAGGAAAATACTAGTACCCAGAGAATGACTGGTACCCAGGGAATGACTGGTACCCAGGGAATAACTGCTACCCAGGGAATGAGTGGTACCCAGGAAAATACTGGTACCCAGGAAAATACTGGTACCCAGGAAAATACTGGTACCCAGGGAATGACTGGTACCCAGAGAATGACTGGTACCCAGAGAATGACTGGTACCCAGAGAATGACTGGTACCCAGAGAATGACTGGTACCCAGGGAATGACTGGTACCCAGAGAATGACTGGTACCCAGAGAATGACTGGTACCCAGGGAATGACTGGTACCCAGAGAATGACTGGTAGTTCTTTATTTTCTCCCAGTCATTTCTCTGAGTGAAGACATTAAAACACTTATGCAACATTTGAGAATGTTGCACAATGTTGAAAAAGTGTCTTAATTCTTTAATTTATTGGTTGTCTAAATCATATACATAAATTCTCTGCTGTGTTAAGTCAATGTACGCTGGCTACTTCTTAGGTCCTCCTGGCATGTATTTATCCTAGTTTGTACTTCACTCATGTTGTCATCTGAGTATATTATATATAAGATTACATCTGTGACTGGTTCCAAGTCTAGTGTATTTTCATCTCTAGTACGACCACCGTCTAGTACGACCACCGTCTAGTACGACCACCGTCTAGTACGACCACCGTCTAGTACGACCACCGTCTAGTACGACCACCGTCTAGTACGACCACCTGTGTGTGTTCTGAAGTGATCAAGGTCTCTGGAGTTAGCTTAACATTGTTATTATGCATACCATATCCATCCTGTGGGCGGCAGTTAAAGGATTACAGAGGTACATAATAGGTCCATGGACTGTACCTTAACATTACAGAGGTACATAATGGGTCCAGGGACTGTACCTTAACATTACAGAGGTACATAATGGGTCCAGGGACTGTACCTTAACATTACAGAGGTACATAATGGGTCCAGGGACTGTACCTTAACATTACAGAGGTACATAATGGGTCCAGGGACTGTACCTTAACATTACAGAGGTACATAATGGGTCCAGGGACTGTACCTTAACATTACAGAGGTACATAATAGGTCCATGGACTGTACCTTAACATTACAGAGGTACATAATGGGTCCAGGGACTGTACCTAAACATTACAGAGGTACATAATGGGTCCAGGGACTGTACCTTAACATTACAGAGGTACATAATGGGTCCATGGACTGTACCTTAACATTACAGAGGTACATAATGGGTCCAGGGACTGTACCTTAACATTACAGAGGTACATAATAGGTCCATGGACTGTACCTTAACATTACAGAGGTACATAATGGGTCCAGGGACTGTACCTAAACATTACAGAGGTACATAATGGGTCCAGGGACTGTACCTTAACATTACAGAGGTACATAATGGGTCCATGGACTGTACCTTAACATTACAGAGGTACATAATGGGTCCAGGGACTGTACCTTAACATTACAGAGGTACATAATAGGTCCATGGACTGTACCTTAACATTACAGAGGTACATAATGGGTCCAGGGACTGTACCTTAACATTACAGAGGTACATAATGGGTCCAGGGACTGTACCTTAACATTACACAGGTACATAATAGGTCCATGGACTGTACCTTAACATTACAGAGGTACATAATGGGTCCAGGGACTGTACCTTAACATTACAGAGGTACATAATGGGTCCAGGGACTGTACCTTAACATTACAGATAATGGGTCCAGGGACTGTACCTTAACATTACAGATAATGGGTCCAGGGACTGTACCTTAACATTACAGATAATGGGTCCAGGGACTGTACCTTAACATTACAGATAATGGGTCCAGGGACTGTACCTTAACATTACAGAGGTACATAATTTGTCCAGGGACTGTACCTTAACATTACAGATAATGGGTCAAGGGACTGTACCTTAACATTACAGATAATGGGTCAAGGGACTGTACCTTAACATTACAGGTAATGGGTCAAGGGACTGTACCTTAACATTACAGGTAATGGGTCCAGGGACTGTACCTTAACATTACAGATAATGGGTCCAGGGACTGTACCTTAACATTACAGATAATGGGTCCAGGGACTGTACCTTAACATTACAGATAATGGGTCCAGGGACTGTACCTTAACATTACAGATAATGGGTCCAGGGACTGTACCTTAACATTACAGAGGTACATAATGGTTCCAGGGACTGTACCTTAACATTACAGATAATGGGTCCAGGGACTGTACCTTAACATTACAGATAATGGGTCCAGGGACTGTACCTTAACATTACAGATAATGGGTCCAGGGACTGTACCTTAACATTACAGATAATGGGTCCAGGGACTGTACCTTAACATTACAGATAATGGGTCCAGGGACTGTACCTTAACATTACAGATAATGGGTCCAGGGACTGTACCTTAACATTACAGATAATGGGTCCAGGGACTGTACCTTAACATTACAGAGGTACATAATGGTTCCAGGGACTGTACCTTAACATTACAGAGGTACATAATGGGTCCAGGGACTGTACCTTAACATTACAGAGGTACATAATGGGTCCAGGGACTGTACCTTAACATTACAGAGGTACATAATGGGTCCAGGGACTGTACCTTAACATTACAGAGGTACATAATGGGTCCAGGGACTGTACCTAAACATTACAGAGGTACATAATGGGTCCAGGGACTGTACCTTAACATTACAGAGGTACATAATGGGTCCAGGGACTGTGTCACAAAGGTTTGATAGCTGAACAAGTTAGATTGGTATTGAACTATTTACATGTTCATATGGTTACAATCGTAATGAGTTTTTGTTCAGACACTAATTTGGTCTCACACACAGGGATGTTAGGAAGTATTTCTTCAGTCAGAGTTGACAGGAAGTTGAAAAATCTGGAAAGTGAGGTAGTGGAGGCAGGTTCCATACATAGCTTTAAGAAGAGGTATGATAAAGCTCATGGAGCAGGGAGAGTGACCTAGTAGCGACCAGTGAAGAGGCGAGGCCAGGAGCAATGAATCGACCCCTGCAACCACAAATAGGCGAGTACAATTTGGCGAGTACACATACACACTCGGGACCGAAACGTTTTCTAACATGTCCCAGTGTCTGCTGACGTGTCTTTCTAAACCAAGTTGTGGGTATAAATTACCAAGGTTTATACCAGTTTAAAGTCAACTTTGATAAATTAGACACATGTGCAACTTTTGGGTATCTTTATTGAGGAAACGTTTCGCCACACAGTGGCTTCATCAGTCCATACAAAGGAGAATCTTGAAGAACAGGAGGAGAATGAGGTAATCAGTCCCTCAACCTTGAGTCGATGTGGTCAGTCCATCAATTTTGAATAGAATACCATATTCTACTCAAGGTAGAGGGACTGATTACCTCATTCTCCTCCTGTTCTTCAAGTTTCTCCTTTGTATGGACTGATGAAGCCACTGTGTGGCGAAACGTTTCCTCAATAAAGATACCCAAGAGTTGCACATGTGTCTAATTTAACAACGTGTCGGTTCTCTGAACCATTCATCTACAAAACTGTGGATCACCACGCCAGCTATGTATCCTCCACATGTCACGTGGATCACCAAGTAATTCCACTGCATCATCTGATGAATTCAACACTTGTATAACAAATCTGCCCCCGTCACAGGGTCGTAAGACGTACTCTACTGGACCTCCAGAAGACTCATCGTGTCCTTGTCAGAGGGCTGCCCCTGACATAACACTATAAAGGATGATACTAGGATCTGCATGAGGCTGTCATCTGCTGAGGACGCGGTTAATCTCCAAGAAGATATAAACAAAGTTTTCCAGTGGGCAACGGTAAACAATATGATGTTCAATGAGGACAAATTCCAACTACTCCGTTATGGAAAACTGGAGGAGATAATAACTAGAACAGAGTATACTACTGACTCCGGCCATACAATAGAGCGGAAAACTAATGTAAGGGACCTACCTGGAGGTTACCTGGAGGTTATTCCGGGGATCAACGCCCCCGCGGCCCGGTCCATGACCAGGCCTCCCGATGGATCAGGGCCTGATCAACTAGGCTGTTACTGCTGGCCGCACGCAGTCCAACGTACGAGCCACAGCCCGGCTGATCCGGCACTGACTTTAGGTATCTGGGAGTAGTAATGTCAGAGGATCTCACTTTCAAGGATCACAACAGTGCCACGATCGCAAGTGCAAAGAAAATGATAGAATGGACAATGAGAACGTTCAAAAGGAGAGATGCCAAGCCCATGATGATCCTTTTCAAATCACTTGTTCTCTCTAGGCTGGAATACTGCTGTACATTAATATCTCCATTCAAAGCAGGTGAAATCGCGGATCTAGAGAGTGTACAGAGATCCTTTACTGCACGTATAAGTTCTGTCAAGCACCTTAACTACTGGGAACCCTTGGAAGCACTTGACTTGTACTCGTTGGAACGCAGGAGGGAGATATATATCATAATCTACACTTGGAAAATCTTGGAAGGAATGGTCCCAAATCTGCACACAGAAATCACTCCCTACGAAAGTAAAAGACTGGGTAGGCGATGCAAAATACCCCCAATAAAAAGTAGGGGCGCCCTTGGTACACTAAAGGAAAACACCATAAGTGTCCGGGGCCCAAGACTGTTCAACAGCCTCCCATCAAGCATTAGGGGAATTGCCAATAAACCCCTGACTGCCTTCAAGAGAGGGCTGGACAGATACCTAAAGTCAGTGCCGGATCAGCCAGGCTGTGGCTCGTACGCTGGACTGCGTGCGGCCAGCAGTATATATATATATATATATATATATATATATATATATATATATATATATATATATATATATATATATATATATATATATATATATATATGTATATTCTGAAATCACCTGTTTACTGTGATCTTATTGCATATACATGTATATATATATATATATATATATATATATATATATATATATATATATATATATATATATATATATATATGTCGTGCCTAATAGGCAGAACTTGCGATCTTGGCTTAAATAGCAACGTTCATTTTGCCATATAGGACAAGTGAAAATTTGTGTATGCAATAATTTCGCCAAAATCATTCTGAGCCTAACGAAAAAAATATATTTCACTGTGTTTGTTTAGTATTAAATTATTGTAAACAAATCTAAAATATATTTAGTTGGGTTAGGCTAAAATAAATTGCTCTTGTTATAATAAGGTTAGGTAAGTTTTCTAAGTTCCTTTTGGTGCAAAATTATAAAATTTTACATCAACATTAATGAAAAAAATATATCTTTAAACGTGTAAGAGAAAATTTTAGAAAGGACTTAATTTTAAATGAGTTCTTGCTAATTGACCAGTTTTACATATTCGGCACGACATATATATATATATATATATATATATATATATATATATATATATATATATATATATATATATATATATATATATATATATATATATATATATATATAAGTATAAATGGAGGTGGGGTGAGGATCCTGGAAGTACGATCAAAGGTGTTTGACTTCCGGTACTGTTTCCGGCTTGTGTTCACCTATAATTAACTGAATGATATTAGCATTGTTCACCCTGCGAGGAGGAGGAGGTAGTCGCCCTCGGTGAAGTGAGAGGTGATGTGCTATCCGCCTTCCCCACCTCACGGCTTCACTTCCTTTACTTTTCGTGAAGCTTCAAGTGTGTTATGGTAATCTAGAAATAACACCCGCGCGCTTGCGGGTGTGTAACTGACCCACAGTACCCTGGCTGGAACAATTTACAACCAACAACACCCTGAATTCCTTTACCTTGACGAGTTTCGAGAGTCTACTCCCGGAGCTCGGCTATGGACCAGGCTCATTTGGTGCTTGCCCGGTTAACCAGGCTGTTGCTCCAGGTGGCCCGTTGACCCACATATTCATCACAGCCTGGTTGACCTGGCACTTGGTGACAATACTTGTCCAGTTTCGTCTTGAAGACTTCTACACTTGTTCCAGCAGTATTTTTGATATCTTCTGGTAAGATGTTGAATAATTTAGGGCCACGAATGTTGATACAGTGTTCTCTTATTGTGCCCACCACACCCCTGATTTTCACCAAGATATATTTTGGAATATTGCTCAGTGCTGACCGCCCCGTTCAAGGCAGGAGAAATATCAGAGCTGAAACAGATAGACTGTTTACGGTCAGCATAGAGCCAGTACAGCATTTAAATTATTGGGAGCGCAATAGAGTCTTGAACATGTACTCACTGGAGAGGAGATAGAGATACATGATAATATATACCTGACCATACCACGATCAGAGAGTCTCTGATCGCGGGTTCTATCCCCGCCCGTATTATGGTTTGTTTGCAATCGTGTCATTACGATTTCGTGAGTCATGTTAATATATACCTGGAAAGTACTCGAGAGCTTGGTCCAGAATCTGCACACTGCCATAAAATACTGGAGTGAGAGATATGGGAGGAAGTGTAAAATAAAAACAGTGAGGAGCAGGGGTGCGGTGGGGACAATAAGGAAACACTGTATCAACATTCGTGGTCTCAGACTATTTTACATCTTACCAGAAATACTGCTGGAACAAGTGTAGAAGTCTTCAAAAGGAAACTGGACAAGTATCTTCACCAGGTGCCAGATCAACTAGGCTGTGATGGATATGTGGGTCAGCGGGCCACCAGTAACAACAGCCTGGTTGACCAGGCAAACACTAGACGAGCCAGGCCCATAACCGGGCTCTGGGAGTAGAAAATCTCAAAGATACAATACCATGACAGAAACAATTCACAACCTACAATACCGTGGAGAGAGAGAATTATTATATGATTATAATCATGGGAGCGCTAAACCCGTAGGATTATACAGCGCATGTGGGGAGGGGGGAATGGAAGGTATTTACACTCAATTCAGGGAACCGGAGCACAGATCCAATACCCTAGATCGAGAGCCCCTCACCAGCGTCAAGGTACCTCCCTTGAGGGGTGTAGAGAGAGAGAGAGAGAGAGAGAGAGAGAGAGAGAGAGAGAGAGAGAGAGAGAGAGAGAGAGAGAGAGAGAGAGAGAGAGAGAGGAACAAAAGGCGTAAGTGTTCCTCTTTCACTTCCATACCTCCCCACACTCCACTCCCTCCCTCCTTTCCCTCTCCCATGGAGCGACAGATGCCTCTACCAGCTGTCTATCCCAGCAACACGTGCCGGATCACACACACACACTTACCACCACCCAGCTGTTCGCGCGCACACACACACACACACACACACACACACACCAGGAGCCAGGACCTATGAATCGACCCCTTCAACCACATACAGGTGAGTACACAGCAATAAGACTGAAGGACCACTAACAGTAGACGAGAGTTTTATGTGAGAAAAATGCAGGAAGAGAAGGTCAGGTAGACTGCATCTTCCTGGAGTTCAAGGAAGCACGTGACACTCCCTCACCACACTTATCCACTAACTAAACTAGTTACATTAACTAGTCCAGGCCCCACCCTAACTCTCGCATGAAAATGGTATAAAATACCGACACAATGGAAATATAAACACTGAAGCAGTATAATGTGATCCTTTATTGACAGCGTTTCGCCCACACAGTGGACTTCATCAAGTCTGTCTGTCACTTGATAAAGCCCACTGTGTGGGCGAAACGTTGTCAATAAAGGATCACATTATACTGCTTGAGTGTTTATATTTCCCTCTCTCGCATATATACACTAGTTACCTTCCCTTCGTGCTCCTACGTGACTGGTTAATGGGCACCTAAGTTCCCCCGTCTTCTTATAACATTCAGTTTTCCACTATAATTGACCTGGTCCATAATTACTATCACATTCACTCTGTTTCGTAAGATGAAGTCCAGGAGCTTAATTCAGGGTATAATTTAACAAATATTTGGTGACAATTGTGTTGTGGTGACGTTTCGCCCGTGAATATATTACACCACTGAACTCATTCTCTCTCTCAGGGGATCCAGGAAAAAAAATCACAGGAAAAAGTCACGGAAAAAAAGTCACGGGGGAAAAAAATCACAGGAAACAACTCACGGGGAAAAAACACAGGAAAAAATCACAGGAAAAAACTCACGGGAAAAGAATTCACGGGAAAAAAGTCACAGCTTAATCTGAATAAAATGTAACTTTGTTTCCCAGCCAAAACTGCGACTTATTTTCTCTGACTTTTTTTCCGAACCCTCTGTGGGACACCCTCTGTAGGACTCCTGTAGGACACCCTCTGTGGGACACTGTGGGACTCCTGTAGGACACCCTCTGGAAATAAATGGTATAAAATACCGACACAATGGCAATATAAACACAAATGCAGTATAATGTGATCCTTTATTGACTACGTTTCGCCCACACAGTGGGCTTTTTCAAGTCACAAACAGAACTACCTGGGGTGGAAGGAACGCGAGTATTTATAGTCCGGCTGAGGTCAGGTGAAGAATGCTGCATCTGATGATGTACCGAGTTGGGTTGTAGAGTCTAAAAACTTGGGTAGCTACCCAAGTTTTTAGACTCTACAACCCAACTCGGTACATCATCAGATGCAGCATTCTTCACCTGACCTCAGCCGGACTATAAATACTCGCGTTCCTTCCACCCCAGGTAGTTCTGTTTGTGACTTGAAAAAGCCCACTGTGTGGGCGAAACGTAGTCAATAAAGGATCACATTATACTGCATTTGTGTTTATATTGCCAGGACACCCTCTGTGGGACACTGTGGGACTCCTGTAGGACACCCTCTGTGGGACACTGTGGGACTCCTGTAGGACACCCTCTGTGGGACACTGTGGGACTCCTGTAGGACACCCTCTGTGGGACACTGTGGGACTCCTGTAGGACACCCTCTGTGGGACACTGTGGGATATTGTGAGAGACTGTGGGACTCCTGTGGGACTTCCTCCGTGGGACTCCTGTGGGGGACACCCTTCACCACCCTGGTCAAGAAGTGGGCCGCGGGGGGCGTTGACCCCCGGAACACCCTCCACGTAGACTCCAAGTAGACAGAAGATTACAGTACCGACAAGATGAAGAATTAAGACACATGTGCAACATCTGGGTATCTTTATTGTAGACGTCTCGCCATCCAGTGGCTTTATCAATACAAATTCCAGGACATAACTGGAAGACAGTAGAACTATATACAAAAGATGAGGCAATCAGTCCCTCAGCCTTGACTGAGGGACTGATTGACTGTCTTCCAATTATGTGCTTGAATTTGTATTGATAAAGTCTCTGATTGGCGAAACGTCTACAACAAAGATACCCAGATGCTACATATGTGTCTAATTCTTCACCAGACAGATTAGACAACTCAATCTGATAGATGCCTTTATACCTTTGATATAACTGATGATTTCAGAGTGTTTCTACTTGTAGAGTGCTAGTACTCCACTGGATCACTAGCACCTGGCAGTCAGGTACACCACATTAGCACCGTCGTTCTACTTGTGGAGTGCTAGTACTCCACTGGATCACTAGCACCTGGCAGTCAGGTACACCACATTAGCACCGTCGTTCTACTTGTGGAGTGCTAGTACTCCACTGGATCACTAGCACCTGGCAGTCAGGTACACCACATTAGCACCGTCGTTCTACTTGTAGAGTGCTAGTACTCCACTGGATCACTAGCACCTGGCAGTCAGGTACACCACATTAGCACCGTCGTTCTACTTGTAGAGTGCTAGTACTCCACTGGATCACTAGCACCTGGCAGTCAGGTACACCACATTAGCACCGTCGTTCTACTTGTAGAGTGCTAGTACTCCACTGGATCACTAGCACCTGGCAGTCAGGTACACCACATTAGCACCGTCGTTCTACTTGTAGAGTGCTAGTACTCCACTGGATCACTAGCACCTGGCAGTCAGGTACACCACATTAGCACCGTCGTTCTACTTGTAGAGTGCTAGTACTCCACTGGATCACTAGCACCTGGCAGTCAGGTACACCACATTAGCACCGTCGTTCTACTTGTAGAGTGCTAGTACTCCACTGGATCACTAGCACCTGGCAGTCAGGTACACCACATTAGCACCGTCGTTCTACTTGTAGAGTGCTAGTACTCCACTGGATCACTAGCACCTGGCAGTCAGGTACACCACATTAGCACCGTCGTTCTACTTGTAGAGTGCTAGTACTCCACTGGATCACTAGCACCTGGCAGTCAGGTACACCACATTAGCACCGTCGTTCTACTTGTAGAGTGCTAGTACTCCACTGGATCACTAGCACCTGGCAGTCTTGTAGAGTGCTAGTACACTAGCACATTACACCACATTAGCACCGTCGTTCTACTTGTAGAGTGCTAGTACTCCACTGGATCACTAGCACCTGGCAGTCAGGTACACCACATTAGCACCGTCGTTCTACTTGTAGAGTGCTAGTACTCCACTGGATCACTAGCACCTGGCAGTCAGGTACACCACATTAGCACCGTCGTTCTACTTGTAGAGTGCTAGTACTCCACTGGATCACTAGCACCTGGCAGTCAGGTACACCACATTAACACCGTCGTTCTACTTGTAGAGTGCTAGTACTCCACTGGATCACTAGCACCTGGCAGTCAGGTACACCACATTAACACCGTCGTTCTACTTGTAGAGTGCTAGTACTCCACTGGATCACTAGCACCTGGCAGTCAGGTACACCACATTAACACCGTCGTTCTACTTGTGGAGTGCTAGTACTCCACTGGATCACTAGCACCTGGCAGTCAGGTACACCACATTAGCACCGTCGTTCTACTTGTAGAGTGCTAGTACTCCACTGGATCACTAGCACCTGGCAGTCAGGTACACCACATTAGCACCGTCGTTCTACTTGTAGAGTGCTAGTACTCCACTGGATCACTAGCACCTGGCAGTCTGGTACACCACATTAACACCGTCGTTCTACTTGTAGAGTGCTAGTACTCCACTGGATCACTAGCACCTGGCAGTCTGGTACACCACATTAACACCGTCGTTCTACTTGTAGAGTGCTAGTACTCCACTGGATCACTAGCACCTGGCAGTCTGGTACACCACATTAACACCGTCGTTCTACTTGTAGAGTGCTAGTACTCCACTGGATCACTAGCACCTGGCAGTCAGGTACACCACATTAGCACCGTCGTTCTACTTGTAGAGTGCTAGTACTCCACTGGATCACTAGCACCTGGCAGTCAGGTACACCACATTAGCACCGTCGTTCTACTTGTAGAGTGCTAGTACTCCACTGGATCACTAGCACCTGGCAGTCAGGTACACCACATTAGCACCGTCGTTCTACTTGTGGAGTGCTAGTACTCCACTGGATCACTAGCACCTGGCAGTCAGGTACACCACATTAGCACCGTCGTTCTACTTGTAGAGTGCTAGTACTCCACTGGATCACTAGCACCTGGCAGTCAGGTACACCACATTAGCACCGTCGTTCTACTTGTAGAGTGCTAGTACTCCACTGGATCACTAGCACCTGGCAGTCAGGTACACCACATTAGCACCGTCGTTCTACTTGTAGAGTGCTAGTACTCCACTGGATCACTAGCACCTGGCAGTCAGGTACACCACATTAGCACCGTCGTTCTACTTGTAGAGTGCTAGTACTCCACTGGATCACTAGCACCTGGCAGTCAGGTACACCACATTAGCACCGTCGTTCTACTTGTAGAGTGCTAGTACTCCACTGGATCACTAGCACCTGGCAGTCAGGTACACCACATTAGCACCGTCGTTCTACTTGTAGAGTGCTAGTACTCCACTGGATCACTAGCACCTGGCAGTCAGGTACACCACATTAGCACCGTCGTTCTACTTGTAGAGTGCTAGTACTCCACTGGATCACTAGCACCTGGCAGTCAGGTACACCACATTAGCACCGTCGTTCTACTTGTAGAGTGCTAGTACTCCACTGGATCACTAGCACCTGGCAGTCAGGTACACCACATTAGCACCGTCGTTCTACTTGTAGAGTGCTAGTACTCCACTGGATCACTAGCACCTGGCAGTCAGGTACACCACATTAGCACCGTCGTTCTACTTGTAGAGTGCTAGTACTCCACTGGATCACTAGCACCTGGCAGTCAGGTACACCACATTAGCACCGTCGTTCTACTTGTAGAGTGCTAGTACTCCACTGGATCACTAGCACCTGGCAGTCAGGTACACCACATTAGCACCGTCGTTCTACTTGTAGAGTGCTAGTACTCCACTGGATCACTAGCACCTGGCAGTCAGGTACACCACATTAGCACCGTCGTTCTACTTGTAGAGTGCTAGTACTCCACTGGATCACTAGCACCTGGCAGTCAGGTACACCACATTAGCACCGTCGTTCTACTTGTAGAGTGCTAGTACTCCACTGGATCACTAGCACCTGGCAGTCAGGTACACCACATTAGCACCGTCGTTCTACTTGTAGAGTGCTAGTACTCCACTGGATCACTAGCACCTGGCAGTCAGGTACACCACATTAGCACCGTCGTTCTACTTGTAGAGTGCTAGTACTCCACTGGATCACTAGCACCTGGCAGTCAGGTACACCACATTAGCACCGTCGTTCTACTTGTAGAGTGCTAGTACTCCACTGGATCACTAGCACCTGGCAGTCAGGTACACCACATTAGCACCGTCGTTCTACTTGTAGAGTGCTAGTACTCCACTGGATCACTAGCACCTGGCAGTCAGGTACACCACATTAGCACCGTCGTTCTACTTGTAGAGTGCTAGTACTCCACTGGATCACTAGCACCTGGCAGTCAGGTACACCACATTAGCACCGTCGTTCTACTTGTAGAGTGCTAGTACTCCACTGGATCACTAGCACCTGGCAGTCAGGTACACCACATTAGCACCGTCGTTCTACTTGTAGAGTGCTAGTACTCCACTGGATCACTAGCACCTGGCAGTCAGGTACACCACATTAGCACCGTCGTTCTACTTGTAGAGTGCTAGTACTCCACTGGATCACTAGCACCTGGCAGTCAGGTACACCACATTAGCACCGTCGTCATCGTAAAATAGGCATAATGAAGAGGAAGACTCGGAGTAGATAGGAAGACCAGCCACAAGTCTTGACCACAGCCTGGTTACTGATGGCCTGTGATGCTCTGCTGGAGAGAGGCGTGATGGAGAGAGTTGTGATGGTGGAGAGAGGTGTGGTGGGGAGAGTGTGGTGGGAAGTGTTTGGTGGTGGGGAGAGAGTGGTGGCGGGGATAAAGTGGTGGGGAGAGTGTGGTGGTGGGGAGAGTGTGGTGGTGGGGAAAGAGTGGTGGCGGGGACAAAGTGGTGGGGAGGGTGTAGTGGTGGGGAGAGAGTGTTGGCGGGGATAAAGTGGTGGGGAGGGTGTGGTGGTGGGGAGAGAGTGGTGGCGGGGATAAAGTGGTGGGGAGAGTGTGGTGGTGGGGAGAGAGTGGTGGCGGGGAAAAAGTGGTGGGGAGGGTGTAGTGGTGGGGAGAGAGTGTTGGCGGGGATAAAGTGGTGGGGAGGGTGTGGGGGGAGGGTGTGGTGGTGGGGAGGGTGTGGTGGGGAGGGTGTGGTGGGGAGGGGTGTGGTGGGGAGGGGTGTGGTGGGGAGGGTGTGGTGGGGAGGGGTGTGGTGGGGAGGGTGTGGTGGGGAGGGGAGGGTGTGGTGGGGAGGGTGTGGGGGGAGGGTGTGGTGGGGAGGAGTGTGGTGGGGAGGGTGTGGTGGGGAGGGGTGTGGTGGGGAGGGTGTGGTGGGGAGGGGAGGGTGTGGTGATGGGGAGGGGAGGGTGTGGGGGGGAGGGTGTGGTGGAGGGGAGGGTGTGGTGGGGAGGGTGTGGTGGTGGGGAGGGTGTGGTGGTGGGGAGGGTGTGGTGGGGAGGGTGTGGTGGTGGGGTGTGGTGGGGGAGGGTGTGGCGGGGAGGATGTGGGGGGGAGGGTGTGGGGGGAGGGTGTGGTGGGGGTGTGGTGGGGGGTGTGGTGGGGGGAGGGTGTGGTGGGGGAGAGGGTGTGGTGGGGAGAGGGTGTGGGGGGAGAGGGCGTGTGGGGGGAGGGTGTGGGGGGGAGGGGTCTGGTGGGGGGAGGGTGTGGGGGTGGTGGGGAGGGTGTGGTGGTGGTGGGGAGGGTGTGGTGGTGGGGGGGTGTGGTGGGGGAGGGTGTGGTGGTGGTGGGGTGTGGTGGGGGGAGGGGGTGGTGGGGAGGGTGTGGTGGGGAGGTTGTGGGGGGAGGGTGTGGTGGGGGTGTGTGGTGGGGGGTGTGGTGGTGGTCGGGAGGGTGTGGTGGGGGGGATGTGGTGGTGGGGGGGGGATGTGGTGGTGGTGGTGGGGAGGGTGTGGTGGGGGGAGGGTGTGGTGGTGGTGGGGAGGGTGTGGTGGGGGAGGTGTGGTGGGGGGAGGGTGTGGTGGTGGTGGGGAGGGTGTGGTGGTGGTGGGGGAGGTGTGGTGGTGGTGGGGAGGGTGTGGTGGGGGGAGGGTGTGGTGGTGGTGGGGAGGGTGTGGTGGGGGAGGTGTGGTGGTGGTGGGGAGGGGGTGGTGGTGGGGAGGGTGTGGTGGGGGGAGGGTGTGGTGGTGGTGGGGAGGGTGTGGTGGGGGGAGGGGGGGTGGGGAGGGTGTGGTGGGGGGAGGGTGTGGTGGTGGTGGGGAGGGTGTGGCGACGTGATGTACACAACTATTTTCAGTATTTTAAAATGTTAGAAGGTGAGTGTTCGTTGAACAGTGAACAACACAGTTGCTGAACAGTGAACAACACAGTTGCTGAACAGTGAACAACACAGTTGCTGAACAGTGAACAACACAGTTGTTGAACAGTGAACAACACAGTTGCTGAACAGTGAACAACACAGTTGCTGAACAGTGAACAACACAGTTGCTGAACAGTGAACAACACAGTTGCTGAACAGTGAACAACACAGTTGCTGAACACAACTACCTTTACCTGTGATAGGTTTCAAGAGTTACTGTTGAAAACTATAAAATACCGACAAGTTGACCGTCGGTATTTTATACCATTACCATATTCACTACTGGCCCATGCTAGGCAGGTTTAACTCACACCCGCTCAGCTCGGGATGGTACACGATGTTTAACAGTTTTGGTGGTACTGTGATATACCTCTGATGAGTTTCCAGAGTTTTTCTACTCTTGGAGCCCGGCCATAGGCCAAGATCGTCTGGTGCTAGCCTGGTCAATCAGGTTGTTGCTGCTGAAGGTCCGCTGCCCCAGCACCACCTGGTGAAGATACTTGTCTAGTTTCCTCTTAAGACTTCTACACTTGTTCCAGCAGTGTTTCTGATATCTTACCTGGAGGGTATTCCGGGGTCAACACCCCCGCGGCCCAGTCCATCACCAGGTCTCGTGGTGGATCAGGACCTGACCAACCAGGCTGTTACTGCTGGCCGCACGTAGTCCAACGTACGAGCCACAGCCCGGCTGATCGGGTACTGACTTTAGGTATCTGTCCCGCTCCCACTTGAAGTCACCCAGGGGTCTATTGGTAAGATGCTGAACAGTCTCGGTCCACGGACGTTGACAGTGTTCTCTAGCGGCCTTGACCTTGGGGGTTCAGTCTTGTGATATCAGTGGGTTGGGTCTCGAACCCTGGGTGGTGGGTGGGTTGGGTCTCGAATCCTGGGTGGTGGGTGGGTTGGGTCTCGAACCCTGGGTGGTGGGTGGGTTGGGTCTCGAACCCTGGGTGGTGGGTGGGTTGGGTCTCGAACCCTGGGTGGTGGGTGGGTTGGGTCTCGAACCCTGGGTGGTGGGTGGGTTGGGTCTCGAACCCTGGGTGGTGGGAGGGTTGTGTCTCGAACCCTGGGTGGTGGGTGGGTTGGGTCTCGAACCCTGGGTGGTGGGTGGGTGAGCATCACTTGTGATACTCACCCTAAAAATGATATACTCGAACCCTGGGTGGTGGGTGGGTGAGCATCACTTGTGATATACCAATAACATGTTGATAAGACATGTGCAACAGTTAGCAATTTTTTTCCGAAACGTTTCGCCTACACAGTAGGCTTCTTCAGTCGAGTACAGCAGAGTTAGCAAAATCAGTAGAGATTGAAGACTATGTAATCAGTCCATCACCCTTGATGAAGTAGTTTTGAGGTGGTCAGTCCCTCAGCCTGGAGAAGTTTTTTGCTCCAGAGTCTGTAACAATATTCCAGACTATGGGAGGGACTGACCACCTCAAAACTACGTCTTCAAGGGCGAGACTGAGTACTTGTACTCGTTGGAACGCAGAAGGGAGAGATATATCATAATCTACACTTGGAAAATCTTGGAAGGAATGGTCCCAAATCTGCACACAGAAATCACTCCCTACGAAAGTAAAAGACTGGGCAGGCGATGCAAAATGCCGCCAATAAAAAGTAGGGGCGCCCTTGGTACACTAAGGGAAAACACCATAAGTGTCCGGGGCCCAAGACTGTTCAACAGCCTCCCATCAAGCATTAGGGGAATTACCAATAAACCCCTGGCTGCCTTCAAGAGAGAGCTGGACAGATACCTAAAGTCAGTGCCCGATCAGCCGAGCTGTGGCTCGTACGTTGGACTGCGTGCGGCCAGTAGTAACAGCCTAGTTGATCAGGCCCTGATCCACCGGGAGGCCTGGTCATGGACCGGGCCGCGGGGGCGTTGATCCCCGGAATAACCTCCAGGTATCCAGGTAATCCAGTCTTCACATCTCTACTGCTTCTGCTAACTCCTCTGTACTCGACTGAAGAAGCCTACTGTGAAGGCGAAACGTTTCGGAATAAAGATACTTAACTGTTGCACATGTGTCTTACTTATCAACCTGTGCCACTCAACTGTAGATAAATGGTTCAGAGAACCGATGAATCAGACACATGTGCAACATCTGGGTATTTTTATTTGTAGACGTTTCACCCCCCCCCCCACCATTGGCTTTATCAATACAAATTCAAAATTCAAAGACGTAATGTGAAGACTCTAGAACCATATACAACAGACGAGGTAACTAGATTCAAGACTGTGGTACTTTTCGACAACTCCGAGACTGAGGGACTGATTACCTCGTCTTTTATATACAGTTCTACAGTCTTCCCATTATGTCCTTGAATATATATTGATAAAGCCACTGGATGGCGAAAAGTCTACAAATAAAGATACCCAGACGTTGCACATGTGTCTAATTCTTCTTGTCTAAGTGTACCCAGACGTAGAATATGATATACCTTTGAAGAATTTCGAGAGTATATCTACTCTCTCAGCCCGGCCATGGGCCAGGCTCGTCTGGTCCATGTGTCTAATTCTTCTTTTCTAAGTGTACACAACACATCCGTACCTTCCATTACGTTAACTCTCACCTCGTACCTTACATTACACACCCTTAAGGTGCTCGGTTAGTGTGGAGATTACAGACCTGACCTTTAAGCATTTTGTATGTCCAGATGGTGAGATATGTCTGTCAGTCCGACGATAAATACCAGAGTGCTTGAAAGAAGCGATCCCTACATTACCATGTAATCTTTCTCTATTTCGTTGGCTGTTAGTTAAATGGGTGTAAAGTTCGTATGTTGGGCTGCGTACAGGGGGCAGTAAGAGCCTGGTTGATCAGACCCTGATCCACCAGGGCCGCGGGGGCATTGACCCCCGGAACACTCTCCACGTATTTCAGAACACCAATACGCAAGCAGGTCTGACGACACAAGGAATGCATGCGTACAACACCGTAATTCACACAACCACTTGATAAACTACAGAAACTCAAGACTTATCGCCACAGAAGACAACACCCAATACCGAAGAATCCTGGAATCCTCACTTATTTCTATATCCGACAACTTCAACCAGAATAGTGGCTTCTATAACATAGCTGAACCACTTGCCAAGAAACTTCTTCATCGCTATCCCACATAAGAACACTGTAGAAGGTCTGCTCACAAACTTGTCCAGTCTCCTTTCCAAGCTACCCAAGTTTTTAGACTCTACAACCCAACTCGGCACATCATCAGATGCAGCATTCTTCACCTGACCTGAGCCGGACTATAAATACTCGCTTTCCTTCCACCCCAGGTAGTTCTGTTTGTGACTTGAAAAAGCCCACTGTGTGGGCGAAACGTAGTCAATAAAGGATCACATTATACTGCATTTGTGTTTATATTGCCATTGTGTCGGTATTTTATACCATTGTATTTCCATACTGAGATTATAATCACAGGGGAGCGCTAAACCCGTAGGATTATACAGCGTATATATATATATATATATATATATATATATATATATATATATATATATATATATATATTGAGATACACCTCACAATATATATACAGATACACACCTCGTAGTGTACATATTCTGTACGTTATCTCTCCATATAAACAACTACTCAACACTTTTGTAAAAAACTCTGCAGACAACTTGTATATTTTGTATAGTAATACCTTCAAAATTATTCGCAGACACTATATTCTGGTAGAGAGGATATGTGATCACCCTCACAGACATTCTACCTACCTGGACTACCTACCTACGTAGCTTATACACACACTTCTTGCTCCCGTATTTACATTGTTTCTACTTTAGTTTGAGGTGTGTGTTAAAGACAGTTACGTGGGTAAGTCTGTATTACGAACACAGGTAATGAATGGTTTGTCAAACCTGGTCGTAATGGGCACTGGATCAAACTCACCAGAACACTATAATTAATATGTTGCCTTCACCCACTATATACAGAAATGTACAGATAGAATAATAAGTGTACACCACGGTGATAGATGGCAAAGCATAAGTCAGAGTGCACCGTACTCAACCAGCAGCTAGGCAAGTCTGCCAATGCTTCTCGTAAGTGAACCACGTTGCTTCAGCTTTGGCAGGCTTGCCAGTGATTAGTCAACGAACCAAGGTACTGACTTAACGACGGGTACCCTACTGATCGTTAAACCCTTAGCAGCCGGTTCGCTGGTTGGGAGGCAGCCTATATGGAATTGTAACATAAGCCCAATAAATCGTAACACTCTTTGTATGCCATGGTCTGCAACCAGCCTTGTTTACCCTATACCAGTTAAGGTCGTAAATGATGAATTGGCATTTATTTAGCTCTCGGTTTCTCTTTCTCTCTCTTGTTGACCAGGCAAGCACTAAACGAGCCTGCCCTAGGGCCGGTACCTGGAGTTTACCTGGAGAGAGTTTCGGGGGTCAACGCCCCCGCGGCCCGGTCTGTGACCAGGCCTCCTGGTGGATCAGCGCCTGATCAACCAGGCTGTTGCTGCTGGCTGCACGCAAACCAACGTACGAGCCACAGCCCGGCTGATCAGGAACTGCCTTTAGGTGCTTGTCCAGTGCCAGCTTGAAGACTGCCAGGGGTCTGTTGGTAATCCCCCTTATGTGTGCTGGGAGGCAGTTGAACAGTCTCGGTCCCCTGACACTTATTGTATGGTCTCTTAACGTGCTAGTGACACCCCTGCTTTTCATTGGGGGGATGGTGCATCGTCTGCCAAGTCTTTTGCTTTCGTAGTGAGTGATTTTCGTGTGCAAGTTCGGTACTAGTCCCTCTAGGATTTTCCAGGTGTATATAATCATGTATCTCTCCCTCCTGCGTTCCAGGGAATACAGGTTTAGAAACCTCAAGCGCTCCCAGTAATTGAGGTGTTTTATCTCCGTTATGCGCGCCGTGAAAGTTCTCTGTACATTTTCTAGGTCGGCAATTTCACCTGCCTTGAAAGGTGCTGTTAGAGTGCAGCAATATTCCAGCCTAGATAGAACAAGTGACCTGAAGAGTGTCATCATGGGCTTGGCCTCCCTAGTTTTGAAGGTTCTCATTATCCATCCTGTCATTTTTCTAGCAGATGCGATTGATACAATGTTATGGTCCTTGAAGGTGAGATCCTCCGACATAATCACTCCCAGGTCTTTGACGTTGGTGTTTCGCTCTATTTTGTGGCCAGAATTTGTTTTGTACTCTGATGAAGATTTAATTTCCTCATGTTTACCATATCTGAGTAATTGAAATTTCTCATCGTTGAACTTCATATTGTTTTCTGCAGCCCACTGAAAGATTTGGTTGATGTCCGCCTGGAGCCTTGCAGTGTCTGCAATGGAAGACACTGTCATGCAGATTCGGGTGTCATCTGCAAAGGAAGACACGGTGCTGTGGCTGACATCCTTGTCTATGTCGGATATGAGGATGAGGAACAAGATGGGAGCTAGTACTGTGCCTTGTGGAACAGAGCTTTTCACCGTAGCTGCCTCGGACTTTACTCTGTTGACGACTACTCTCTGTGTTCTGTTAGTGAGGAAATTATAGATCCATCGACCAACTTTTCCTGTTATTCCTTTAGCGCGCATTTTGTGCGCTATTACGCCATGGTCACACTTGTCGAAGGCTTTTGCAAAGTCTGTATATATTACATCTGCATTCTTTTTGTCTTCTAGTGCATTTAGGACCTTGTCGTAGTGATCCAGTAGTTGAGACAGACAGGAGCGACCTGTTCTAAACCCATGTTGCCCTGGGTTGTGTAACTGATGGGTTTCTAGATGGGTGGTGATCTTGCTTCTTAGGACCCTTTCAAAGATTTTTATGATATGGGATGTTAGTGCTATTGGTCTGTAGTTCTTTGCTGTTGCTTTACTGCCCCCTTTGTGGAGTGGGGCTATGTCTGTTGTTTTTAGTAACTGAGGGACGACCCCCGTGTCCATGCTCCCTCTCCATAGGATGGAAAAGGCTCGTGATAGGGGCTTCTTGCAGTTCTTGATGAACACAGAGTTCCATGAGTCTGGCCCTGGGGCAGAGTGCATGGGCATGTCATTTATCGCCTGTTCGAAGTCATTTGGCGTCAGGATAACATCGGATAGGCTTGTGTTAATCAAATTTTGTGGCTCTCTCATAAAAAATTCATTTTGATCTTCGACTCTCAGTCTGGTTAGCGGCTTGCTAAAAACTGAGTCATATTGGGACTTGAGTAGCTCACTCATTTCCTTGCTGTCATCTGTGTAGGACCCATCTTGTTTAAGTAGGGGCCCAATACTGGACGTTGTTCTCGATTTTGATTTGGCATAGGAGAAGAAATACTTTGGGTTTCTTTCGATTTCATTTATGGCTTTTAGTTCTTCCCGCGATTCCTGACTCCTAAAGGATTCTTTTAGCTTAAGTTCGATGCTTGCTATTTCTCTGACCAGTGTCTCCCTGCGCATTTCTGATATATTGACCTCTTTTAGCCGCTCTGTTATTCTTTTCCGTCGCCTGTAAAGGGAGCGCCTGTCTCTTTCTATTTTACATCTACTCCTCCTTTTTCTTAGAGGAATAAGCCTTGTGCATACATCGAGTGCCACCGAGTTAATCTGTTCTAGGCATAAGTTTGGGTCTGTGTTGCTTAGTATATCTTCCCAGCTTATATCGGTTAGGACTTGGTTTACTTGGTCCCACTTTATGTTTTTGTTATTGAAGTTGAATTTGGTGAATGCTCCCTCGTGACTAGTCTCATTTTGTCGGTCTGAGGCTCCACGCATACATGTCTGAACCTCAATTATGTTGTGATCTGAGTATATTGTTTTTGATATGGTGACATTTCTTATCAGATCATCATTGTTAGTGAAGATGAGGTCTAGTGTATTCTCCAGTCTAGTAGGCTCTATTATTTGCTGGTTTAAATTGAATTTTGTGCAGAGATTTAAAAGCTCGTGTGAGTGTGAGTTTTCATCAGAGCTGCCTCCTGGTGTTATTACTGCAACAATATTATTTGCTATATTCCTCCATTTTAGGTGCCTTAAGTTGAAATCCCCCAGGAGCAAGATGTTGGGTGCAGGAGCTGGAAGATTTTCCAGACAGTGGTCAATTTTTAACAGCTGTTCCTGGAATTGCTGGGATGTTGCATCCGGAGGCTTGTAGACTACCACAATGACTAGGTTTTGGTTCTCGACCTTTACTGCTAAAACTTCCACTACGTCATTTGAGGCATTAAGCAGTTCTGTGCAAACAAGTGACTCTGCAATGTACAGGCCAACCCCCCCCTTTTGCCTGTTCACTCTGTCACATCTGTATAGGTTGTAACCTGGGATCCATATTTCGTTGTCCAAGTGATCCTTTATGTGGGTCTCAGTGAAAGCCGCGAACATTGCCTTTGCCTCTGCAAGCAGTCCACGGATGAAAGGTATTTTGTTGTTTATTGCTGGCTTTAGACCCTGTATATTTGCAAAGAAGAATGTTATCGGACTGGTGGTATTGTTGGTACTGGGGGGGGATTTTTTTTCCGGCATTAGTATCTGTATCTGTTGGTTTGGAGTGGAGGCCATCGACTGTGGTTCCACTCCAGGAATGACTGGATTTGGTGTACGATTTCTGCCATTTCCTGCCAGTTTTTTTTCCTTCCTGGCACTAAAAAACCTCTCCCTCTTGAGTGGCTGTGGCTACCCAGGTTTTCCCATGGCCTGGATGTTTTGTATCTTTTTGTCCCCTTTAGATGGTATGCCTGGCAATTTAAGTTATAGCACAGTCTTTCCTGTACTGAAGAGGTACACATTTCAGGGTGAAAAAGCTTACAGGAAGGGAGTTTGCATTTTCCTGTTGTCATATGGGCATGACATTTTCTAGGGTGGTCATAGTTGCATGTCCCATCTGTTTTTCCAGATTTCCCATGCCAGCAGATACCAAGTGCATAGTATGTGCACAGGCTTGGTTTCCGTTTGCCTTGGGTTTCTGTGACTGTATTCCCTGTTGGTGCATGTTTCCCTGTCTTATTCCTATCCTCCTTAGCACCAACAATGGAGCTCCCACCAGTTGTTTTTGGTAATTTATCCTCACTATTGCTATTGGAGTCCTCTTGTTTGCTATTTCCTGCGGTATTTCTGGTTTGCAATATTGGTTTTATCTTATCTTTGACTACACTTGTTTCCCTACTATGGCTCCTGTCCTCTATGAGGTCATTTATATGTATTCCTTCCTGCGTATAATTCCCGACTACCTGGACAAAATCTCCAGCTTCACCATTACTGTCTACCAGGACAGTATCTCCAGCTTCACCATTTCTGTCTCCCAGGACAGCACCTCCAGCTTCACCATTACTGTCTCCCAGGACAGTATCTCCAGCTTCACCATTACTGTCTCCCAGGACAGCACCTCCAGCTTCACCATTACTGTCTCCCAGGACAGCACTATCAGCCCTACATTTACTGACTACCAGGACATCACCTCCAGCCTTACAGTTTGTGACTACATGGCCAGTATCAAGGGCAGTACCATTCAGCCCGGACTTTTTATGTTCCCATCTGTTGTAGAAAGCTTCCAGGTTTTCTATGAAAGCAGCTTTGATGTTATCCTCTTTTAATACCCTTGTGATTTTAGTCCACAGATTTTCCTCATTTGGGCATACCCAAAAACACTTCTCTGTTTTAATACTGCTTGTAGCTAGTTCTGGGATATCTGCACAAGGAGCGTGACACCAATTTCCACAAAAATGACAATTTATCCATGTGGTAGCCCGTTTGTTTGACTGACCACAGACTACACACAGCTTCATAATGATTTGAATGGTTGATTTACTGCAAGTCTACTAGCAACCTCTTGAATATTATATTAATAACCTTAAATGAAGCTCTAGCTATTTGTATTTCTGTTTCTAACTCTTTTTGTATATTGGACAGCTTACCGTCACGTTCCTGATTTTTAATGTTTGTGTTTATAAGGGCGCCTACAAACCCATCCGTTTACAGTCTGCTTTATTGTCCAACGAAACTGTTTGAAACCAGTCCCGGGTTCGGACCAGTCAAGGGTTCGGACCAGTCAAGGGTTCGGACCAGTCGATCTGCTCTGATCAGTGGGTCACTTATTTAAAACATACTGGTCGGTGATTTGAGCTAACACATGAAGGATCTACTGGAAATTATCTACCCGAGTAATATGTGATTTGACTGATACAAAAGTATAACTTGCGTGTTGAAGAGCCGGTGATATCTGGCAGCTCCTACAATGACGTACAGTCGACCTCTTTGTTTATCAATCGCTGTATCTGGCTTTTCTATTTTTGTTTTTCCGTCTCCACCACAATAAATGCTATATTATCACTATAGTTGACTGGTGCAAATTTTGGAGGAAGGACGCTTTTTCTGTAGTAATAATTGCTTCTCGTTGTGTATATTGCGACCGCTGGTAACTACAGGTTATATGAAATTCACAGTAACGTCTCGTATTTCAAGAAAATGAAACTAATGAAAGTCACTCCACTCCACTAAGTACCATTATAATACTGGTTAGTTGCTACTACAACACTGTATTCTGCTATTCACTGGTATCACTAGATTATATGCGAGTACACTAGCAGGCCAGGAAGATTATTAAAAACAGCTGACCTGTGGTAAGTTTCTGGCGACTTCTGGCACCTGCCTCTATAGGCTTATCACTTCATTTACAAATTCACCTGTTTTCAAATGACACTTTAGCCTTTATCATCAATATACTAGGGAGCCACTGTAGTATACACTATACACTATGTATACTCAATGCTTTCAGGGAGACTTTCTTTCCTCTGACACAACGTTCAATTATTATTATTTTTTTTCACACGGGAAACAGGCCTATGATTCCCCTCTGGCAGTAAACTCTGCTAGGTAATGCACACTAATTCTCCTTTTTTGACTCAGTATATAATGTTTTCCGCCCAAGATTGGTTCCAGGCGCTAGAGGGATGTATCGTATAGGATTGATGACACAAATTAAAGTTCTAGCACGTAAGAGCGACCGTGAAAACACCAGAAAGCCGGGAGCACAACGAGGCACGCTGACGGTTGGTTAGTGCAAATACACTATGAGGTGTATAACTGTGTATATACACTGTGAGGTGTATAACTGTGTATATACACTGAGGTGTATAACTGTGTATATACACTGTGAGGTGTATAACTGTGTATATACACTGTGAGGTGTATAACTGTGTATATACACTGTGAGGTGTATAACTGTGTATATACACTGTGAGGTGTATAACTGTGTATATACACTATGAGGTGTATAACTGTGTATATACACTATGAGGTGTATAACTGTGTATATACACTGAGGTGTATAACTGTGTATATACACTGTGAGGTGTATAACTGTGTATATACACTGTGAGGTGTATAACTTTAAAATAAGCACTGAGCTTACATTATTCGCTATTTTATGTATTAAAGTATTGTTGTGTGGTGGTGAAGAGGTTACGAGCAGATCACTCACTTACCACTTCCCTCTTGAAGACACACACACGTTTGTTGGTAATTTTCCTTATGTATGAAGAAAGGTTGTGAAAAGTCTTGGGCCCCTTGCACTTAATGAGTTCACTCTCAGTGTATTAACGGCGCCTCTATTGTAAAGAATATTGTTAAACTGTACTCGTGTATCAGGTGTGTGTGTGTGTGTGTGTGTGTGTGTGTGTGTGTGTGTGTGTGTGTGTGTGTGTGTGTGTCAGAAGGCAGGTGTGAGGCAGATACACAGTTGGCAGGGTTCAGTACACACCACACTGAGACCAGTTGTGTTTACCTCAGGAAGGTGACCATTGTCACACTGGTTGTCCATCTGCCGTTGTCTCATATGTTGGCGAGGGACAACTGATGGAGCACACAGCAGGAGGGAGGGAGCGAGAGAGAGAGAGAGAGAGAGAGAGAGAGAGAGAGAGAGAGAGAGAGGATGGGAGGGGATAGGAAGGAGAGAAGGAGAGGGTAGGAGGGGGGACTGAATAGATGAACACGTGTCTCACGTCCATTCCCGGCTTCAGAGATTCTTCAGTTTTATTTTTCACTCTTCTTATACTGCGCGCTCCTGACGAAGCTAACCTAACGCTAACCTAAATTAACCTAACCTAAAGTAAAGGTAACCTAACCTAACCTCCAGGCAGACTCCCCGTCAACCCACACACTCACTACGATATAGAGCTACATGGTAAGGTAGTAAGGTTGCTACACAAAACTTTTATTTTATATGGCGTTTCGCTCTGTGTAGAGCTTTGTAAAGTTATGACTTGATAAGGCTCTATACAGAGCGAAACGTTCTGGTCTGCGACAAAATATAAAAGGCGCTATTAAACTCTTTCTATCCAGCAGGGTTTGACCTTGCACCCTGTCCTCCATCGCCCTGGACAACAACAAGCAACAGTTGCACCTCCTGTTGCCTGCAAGGCACAAGCAACAACCCCTGCTATCTCCTGGGCAACAGGACACACAGTAACGTCAGCGTGTCAGCTCCAGAAACACGCTCTGACGCTCAAGGTAAACAATGAACACACACACACACACACACACACACACACACACACACACACACAATTATACTGTGAACAAGTGACCAGGACAGCAGCAGCCTCAACACCATGAAGATGTAACGATGTAGGGAGAACGAGAAGCTACGTAAGGTATGATAGGAACGGGAAGACAAGCAAGGTAAGACAGGAACGGGAAGACAGACAAGATAGGAACGGGAAGACAGACAAGGTAAGATAGGAACGGGAAGACAGACAAGATAGGAACGGGAAGACAGACAAGGTAAGACAGGAACGGGAAGACAAGCAAGGTAAGACAGGAACGGGAAGACAGACAAGGTAAGATAGGAACGGGAAGACAGACAAGGTAAGACAGGAACGGGAAGACAGACAAGGTAAGATAGGAACGGGAAGACAGGCAAGGTAAGACAGGAACGGGAAGACAAGCAAGGTGAGCCAGGAACGGGAAGACAGACAAGGTAAGATAGAAACGGGAAGACAGACAAGGTAAGATAGGAACGGGAAGACAGACAAGGTAAGACAGGAACGGGAGACAAGCAAGGTAAAACAGGAACGGGAAGACAAGCAAGGTAAGACAGGAACGGGAAGACAGACAAGGTAAGATAGGAACGGGAAGACAGACAAGGTAAGATAGGAACGGGAAGACAGACAAGGTAAGATAGGAACGGGAAGACAGACAAGGTAAGATAGGAACGGGAAGGCAAGCAAGATAGGAACGGGAAGACAGACAAGGTAAGACAAGAACGGGAAGACAAGCAAGGTAAGACAGGAACGGGAAGACAAGCAAGGTAAGACAGGAACGGGAAGACAAGCAAGGTAAGACAGGAACGGGAAGACAAGCAAGGTAAGATAGGAACGGGAAGACAAGCAATGCAAGACAGGAACGGGAAGACAAACAATGTAAGATAGGAACGGGAAGACAAGCAAGGTAAGATAGGAACGGGAAGACAAGCAATGTAAGACAGGAACGGGAAGACAAGCAAGGTAAGATAGAAACGGGAAGACAAGCAAGGTAAGATAGGAACGGGAAGACAAGCAAGGTAAGATAGGTAAGGGAAGACAAGCAAGGTAAAATAGGAACGGGAAGACAAGCAAGGTAAGATAGGAACGGGAAGACAAGTAAGGTAAGATAGGTAAGGGAAGACAAGCAAGGTAAAATAGGAACGGGAAGACAAGCAAGGTAAGATAGGAACGGGAAGACAAGCAAGGTAAGATAGGAACGGGAAGACAAGCAAGGTAAGATAGGAACGGGAAGACAAGCAAGGTAAGATAGGAACGGGAAGACAAGCAAGGTAAGATAGGAACGGGAAGACAAGCAAGGTAAGATAGGAACGGGAAGACAAGCAAGGTAAGATAGGAACGGGAAGACAAGCAAGGTAAGATAGGAACGGGAAGACAAGCAAGGTAAGATAGGAACGGGAAGACAAGAAAGGTAAGACAGGAACGGGAAGACAAGCAAGGTAAGATAGGAACGGGAAGACAAGGTAAGATAGGAACGGGAAGACAAGAAAGGTAAGACAGGTAAAGGAAGACAAGCAAGGTAAAATAGGAACGGGAAGACAAGCAAGGTAAGAGACACGGGAAGACAAGCAAGGTAAGATAGGAACAGGAAGACAAGCAAGGTAAGATAGGTATTACAAAAAAGTAATTTTTAAAAGACGATGGTATTAAGATTTACTTCTTTTGTAATAAAGAGTTCGGGATACATAAATACACACATTAATAAATTAATCTTTAATATATAAAAATCAACTATCTTTGGTCTAGAGGTATTTGAACTATGATATAATAATAATATGTACATGTTACTATAATAAATTATAATCAGCATTTTACTAAAATATAATTAATAACCCTACACAGGGTACAACAACTCTTGACACTACTGTCACTATATATATATATCTCTATGATAAAACAATAAATTATAAATAACATTTTTATAATAATAAATTACAATCAACTGCCTCTCACGACACGAAGTCAGTCACACGACACTGTTCAGTGTACACTACAACCAGGCCATCTTCAGTGTCCCACGACACCCTTTTCATCTCAGTGTTCCACTACGGTCCTGTGCATATCTCAGTGTTCCACTCCATCGTACGTCCCTCAGTGTCACACTACGGTCCTGGCCCAGTTCAGTGTAACACTCCAACCTTTTCTTCATGTAATGTCCCACTAAACAGCATCTGACGACTCCGGCCCACAGTTGATCAACGTAGACGGTGAGTCCACAGACATCATCGGTAGTCCAGTAAATCCTCTCCAAAGGCGGTTGACACACCGCTAGCCGAACACCATGCTGCAAGCTCACTGAATGCGGCCGTCAAGTAACTGAGGCCAACAGACTCAGTGAGCTGCGGTGAGCGGTTCTTCTAACGCCAGTAGATAGGTACGATTCGGTGGTCAGGTACCTACTGCATAGACGTGTACCCTGAGGAGTTCAGGTACTTAATGTTGAAGCCAGTAGACGTGTACCCTTCGGTGGTCAGGTACCTACTGCTTAGGTGTGTACAGCGAGGCGCTCAGGTACATAATATTTCTAAAGCCAGTAGACGTGTACCCTTCGGTGGTCAGGTACCTACTGCTTAGGTGTGTACAGCGAGGCGCTCTGGTACATACTGTTACTAAAGCCAGTAGACGTGTACCCTTCGGTGGTCAGGTACCTACTGCTTAGGTGTGTACAGCGAGGCGCTCTGGTACATACTGTTACTAAAGCCAGTAGACGTGTACCCTTCGGTGGTCAGGTACCTACTGCTTAGGTGTGTACCGTGAGGCACTCAGGCTCTTACTGCTCTAAGGGCGGCTCAGCAGCCCCCACATTGGGTTTGATGACGCACCCAGTGGTACTGCCGGCCGGCAGGTTAACTATTTAACCGCTAGTTTGGCAGGGGCCGCAACAATAGGTAAGGGAAGACAAGAAAGGTAAGACAGGAACGGGAAGACAAGCAAGGTAAGATAGAAACGGGAAGACAAGCAAGGTAAGATAGGAACGGGAAGACAAGCAAGGTAAAATAGGAACGGGAAGACAAGCAAGGTAAGATAGGAACGGGAAGACAAGCAAGGTAAGACAGGAACGGGAAGACAAGCAAGGTAAGACAGGAACGGGAAGACAAGCAAGGTAAGATAGGAACGGGAAGACAAGCAATGCAAGACAGGAACGGGAAGACAATGTAAGATAGGAACGGGAAGACAAGCAAGGTAAGATAGGAACGGGAAGACAAGGTAAGACAGGAACGGGAAGACAAGCAAGGTAAGATAGAAACGGGAAGACAAGCAAGGTAAGATAGGAACGGGAAGACAAGCAAGGTAAGATAGGTAAGGGAAGACAAGCAAGGATAGGAACGGGAAGACAACAAGCAAGGTAAGATAGGTAAGGGAAGACAAGCAAGGATAGGAACGGGAAGACAAGCAAGGTAAGATAGGAACAAGCAAGGTAAGATAGGAACGGGAAGACAAGCAAGGTAAGATAGGTAAGGGAAGACAAGCAAGGTAAGATAGGAACGGGAAGACAAGCAAGGTAAGATAGGAACGGGAAGACAAGCAAGGTAAGATAGGTAAGGGAAGACAAGCAAGGTAAGATAGGAACGGGAAGACAAGCAAGGTAAGATAGAAACGGGAAGACAAGCAAGGTAAGATAGGAAGGGGAAGACAAGCAAAGTAAGATAGGAACGGGAAGACAAGCAAGGTAAGATAGGTAAGGGAAGACAAGCAAGGTATGACAGGAACGGGAAGACAAGCAAGGTAAGACAGGAACGGGAAGACAAGCAAGGTAAGATAGGAACGGGAAAACAAGCAAGGTAAGATAGGAACGGGAAGACAAGCAATGCAAGACAGGAACGGGAAGACAAGCAATGTAAGATAGGAACGGGAAGACAAGCAAGGTAAGATAGGAACGGGAAGACAAGCAATGTAAGATAGGAACGGGAAGACAAGCAAGGTAAGATAGGAACGGGAAGACAAGCAAAATAAGATAGGAACGGGAAGACAAGCAAGGTAAGATAGGAACGGGAAGACAAGCAAGGTAAGATAGGAACGGGAAGACAAGCAAGGTAAGATAGGAACGGGAAGACAAGCAAGGTAAGATAGGAACGGGAAGACAAGAAAGGTAAGACAGGAACGGGAAGACAAGCAAGGTAAGATAGGAACGGGAAGACAAGCAAGGTAAGATAGGAACGGGAAGACAAGAAAGGTAAGACAGGTAAAGGAAGACAAGCAAGGTAAAATAGGAACGGGAAGACAAGCAAGGTAAGAGAGAAACGGGAAGACAAGCAAGGTAAGATAGGAACAGGAAGACAAGCAAGGTAAGATAGGTAAGGGAAGACAAGAAAGGTAAGACAGGAACGGGAAGACAAGCAAGGTAAGATAGAAACGGGAAGACAAGCAAGGTAAGATAGGAACGGGAAGACAAGCAAGGTAAGATAGGTAAGGGAAGACAAGCAAGGTAAAATAGGAACGGGAAGACATGCAAGGTAAGATAGGAACGGGAAGACAAGCAAGGTAAGATAGGTAAGGGAAGACAAGCAAGGTAAAATAGGAACGGGAAGACAAGCAAGGTAAGATAGGAACGGGAAGACAAGCAAGGTAAGATAGGTAAGGGAAGACAGGAACGGGAAGACAAGCAAGGTAAGATAGGAACGGGAAGACAAGCAAGGTAAGATAGGAACGGGAAGACAAGCAAAGTAAGATAGGAACGGGAAGACAAGCAAGGTAAGATAGGTAAGGGAAGACAAGCAAGGTAAGACAGGAACGGGAAGACAAGCAAGGTAAGACAGGAACGGGAAGACAAGCAAGGTAAGATAGGAACGGGAAGACAAGCAAGGTAAGACAGGAACGGGAAGACAACCAAGGCAAGATAGGTAAGGGAAGACAAGCAAGGTAAAATAGGAACGGGAAGACAAGCAAGGTAAGATAGGAACGGGAAGACAAGCAAGGTAAGATAGGTAAGGGAAGACAAGCAAGGTAAGACAGGAACGGGAAGACAAGCAAGGTAAGATAGGAACGGGAAGACAAGCAAGGTAAGATAGGTAAGGGAAGACAAGCAAGGTAAAATAGGAACGGGAAGACAAGCAAGGTAAGATAGGAACGGGAAGACAAGCAAGGTAAGATAGGTAAGGGAAGACAAGCAAGGTAAGATAGGGACGGGAAGACAAGCAAGGTAAGATAGGTAAGGGAAGACAAGCAAGGTAAGACAGGAACGGGAAGACAAGCAAGGTAAGATAGGAACGGGAAAACAAGGTAAGATAGGTAAGGGAAGACAAGCAAGGTAAAATAGGAACGGGAAGACAAGCAAGGTAAGATAGGAACGGGAAGACAAGTAAGGTAAGATAGGTAAGGGAAGACAAGCAAGGTAAAATAGGAACGGGAAGACAAGCAAGGTAAGATAGGAGCGGGAAGACAAGCAAGGTAAGATAGGAACGGGAAGACAAGCAAGGTAAAATAGGTAAGGGAAGACAAGCAAGGTAAGATAAGATAGGAACGGGAAGACAAGCAAGGTAAGATAGGAACGGGAAGACAAGCAAGGTAAGATAGGAACGGGAAGACAATCAAGGTAAGATAAGGTAAGACAGGTTGGTAAATTTTATATTTCTGTCTGAGAACGATATTTTTTAGAATTATAAATTACATAACCCGTAAAATGGAGGCTTTTCATACGTTATGCAATTTTAGATTAACTTTTTTAAAACCGGTTTACAGAAAAAAGAACTTTGATAATGTAGATCACTGAGTGATTTTAGAGCTAAGAAAATATAACACAAAAGAAAAACCAAGATAAATCGAAGATGGATAAAACACAAAAGAATAATGTTATGTTAAAATGGTAGAAGGGAAGATGTAGGAAAGGAAGGTGGAAGATAGGAACGGAGGTGGGTAGAGCAGTCGTGAGGGATGATGGAGAAGTGGAGAGAGGTAGACAGGATGGTGTGAAGGGGGGAAGGATGTGGTGAGAGAGAGACAGGGAGGGATGGAGTGTAAGGGCAGGCTGCCATACACGTGGTCGACCATTGTTGCTACACACAGTGTTGACACTGTGTACACACACCTGCCCACCTCACCCATACACACACACCCACACCCACACCCACACCCACACACACACACACACCCACACACACCCACACACACACACCCACACACACAGAGACTACAAACCTCACTCAAGGAAAAAGATCTTGGGGTGAGTATAACACCAGGTACATCTCCTGAAGCGCACATCAACCAAATAACTGCTGCAGCATATGGGCGCCTAGCAAACCTCAGAACAGCATTCCGACATCTTAATAAGGAATCATTCAGGACCCTGTACACCGTGTACGTTAGGCCCATATTGGAGTATGCGGCACCAGTTTGGAACCCACACCTAGCCAAGCACGTAAAGAAACTAGAGAAAGTGCAAAGGTTTGCAACAAGACTAGTCCCAGAGCTAAGAGGTATGTCCTACGAGGAGAGGTTAAGGGAAATCAACCTGACGACACTGGAGGACAGGAGAGATAGGGGGGGACATGATAACGACATACAAAATACTGAGAGGAATTGACAAGGTGGACAAAGACAGGATGTTCCAGAGATTGGACACAGTAACAAGGGGACACAGTTGGAAGTTGAAGACACAGATGAATCACAGGGATGTTAGGAAGTATTTCTTCAGCCACAGAGTAGTCAGTAAGTGGAATAGTTTGGGAAGCGATGTAGTGGAGGCAGGATCCATACATAGCTTTAAGCAGAGGTATGATAAAGCTCACGGCTCAGGGAGAGTGACCTAGTAGCGATCAGTGAAGAGGTGGGGCCAGGAGCTCGGACTCGACCCCCGCAACCTCAACTAGGTGAGTACACACACTCACACACACACACACACACACACACACACACACACACACACACACACACACCCACACACACACACCCACACCCACACACACACACACATCCACACACACACACACACACACACACACACACACACACACACACACACACACACACACACACACACACACACACATCCACACACACACACACACACACTCAGAACATAAAATACTGAGAGGAATTGACAAGGAGGGCCAGAATGCTTCAGAGATGTGATATAGCAACAAGGGGTCACAACACAGAAGTTGAAAACTCAGAAGAGTCACATGGATGTTAGGAAGTATTTCTTCAGGGTTGTCAGGAAGTGGAACAATCTGGAGAGTGATGTAGTGGAGGTAGGATCCATATAAACCTTTAAGAAGAAGTATGATAAAGCTCATGGAGCAGGAAGAGAGTGGACCGAGTAGCGAACAATGAAGAGGCTGGGCCAGGAGCTATGACTCGACCCCTGCAACCACAATTAGGTGAATACGGAGCACAGCTGTTGCAAACAGCTTCTTTCGAAAGGAAGAGGACACGAAGATGTTCTAAGTACACAACCGTGGACTCTGATGAAGATATGTGGGGCGCAATTCTGGCGAAGAAACTACGGCCAACAGTAACAGCTTGGTCGATCAGGTCCTGATCCACCGAGAGGCTTGATCAAGGGCTAAGCCGCGGGGACGTAGACCCTCGGAACACCCACCAGGTAGAGACCTCTCTCTGGACTCATTGAACAGCGAGACAAGTGAAACTAGCCGGGTCAGTGAGAAGAGTGAGACACTGATAGTTCAAGATACACCCATCCGAACCACAGAAATACTGACAAATTATGCCAATAAATGGTCTAGAAAACTGACAAGTTGATATGTGAGACACCAGTACAACATTGGAGTACTTTTCTCTACACTGGACTGATGAAGCCACTAGCTGGCGAAACGTTTCCAGAATAAAGACACCGAAATCTTGCACAAGTATCTCATTCTCCAACTTGCAAGCCTTCAAACCCGTTGTCATAATAACTGGATCTAGGTTGATAAATTAGACTGATGAAGCCACTGTGTGGCGAAACGTTTCCTCAATAAATGATACCCAAGAGTTGCACATGTGTCTAATTTATCAACATGTCGGTTCTCTGAACCATTCATCTACAAACCTGGATCTAGGTTGCTGGGATAAAATACCAGGTTAGGACGTATATCACAGAATCTTTGAGATATTTCCAGTGCTACCAGTACGAGCACCTCAGCTCCCCAGTGTGGAGTCTGTCATCATGGGAAGGCCTGTGCAAAAGTACATTTATGTACAGTTCGGTTTAAAAAGAGACGTGAGCAAACACTAGGGCATATTAGAAAAAAAGTTTCGCTCCTGGAAGGTCCCAGGGCTGAAACGTTTTCTAAGAAATATGTCGTAGTGTTTGCCCACATGTCTTTCTAAACTAGGTCGTGGGTATCTATTACCGAGGTTTATGTCGAAAATGGTATAAAATACCGACAAGTTGAAGATTAAGACACATGCGCAACACTTCGGTATCATTACTGATAAAATGTTTCGCCTACACAGTAGACTTCCTCAGTCAAATACAGAGGTAGTAGTTGTAGTAGTGAAATAAAGGTGTAATTAATCCATCAACGTTGGTCCATCAACCAAAGTGTATACCGTACAGTTCAGTGCATTTATTAAAGGAAACGTTTCGCCACTTGTAGCTTCATCAGTCCTAATACAGAGAAGAACGGAGGAAGACGAGGAGTGTGAGGAAATCAGTCCCTCAGTCACCAGACGAGCCTGGCCCATGGCCGGGCTCAGAGAGTAGATAAACTCCCGAAACTCTTCAAAGGTATATCAAAGGTAAGGTATGTCTGGAGTCGATGTGTTCAGTCCATCAAGCACCAGACGAGCCTGGTGCTAGCCTGGTCAACCAGGCTGTTGCTGCTGGTGTGTGTGTACATTGCTCACCAGGAAGTAAAAGCAAGGCCTATGGTAGGCGTTCCTGGTAATTTATGTCAATTATTTAAAAAGGCCTCGGCAGTAAAAGTTCTCTGGACATTCACCAGATGTGGGTAATTTAGCTGGTCTTAAACGAGGCTGTTAGTGCCACACTTCAAGCTGCTTCCACCGCAAGCCAGCACAGTCTAAGTACACTGAGAGGTGTATGTCTCTCAGTGTATTTACACTGTGAGGTGTATGTTTCTCAGTGTATATACACTGAGAGGTGTATGTTTCTCAGTGTATATACACTGAGAGGCGTATGTTTCTCAGTGTATATACACTGAGAGGTGTTTCTCAGTGTATATACACTGAGAGGTGTTTCTCAGTGTATATACACTGAGAGGTGTTTCTCAGTGTATATACACTGAGAGGTATATGTCTCTCAGTGTATATACACTGAGAGATGAATGTCTCTGAGTGTATATGCACCGTGAGGTGAATGTCTCTTAGTGTATATACACTGAGAGGTGTATGTTTCTCAGTGTATATACACTGAGAGGTGCATGTCTCTCAGTGTATATACACTGAGAGATGCATGTCTCTCAGTGTATATACACTGAGAGGTGTATGTCTCTCAGTGTATATACATTGTATATACACGCTGAGAAGTGTACCATTCTCAGTATATATATACAAACTTACTCTAATCACTATTTTAGGTATTAAAGTATTGTTGTCTGGTAGTGGACAGGTTACGCGCAGCCCTCGTGCAGTATACAGGCTTGACACCCCCCTAAACAAGTGAGTGCCGACAGCTGTAAGAGTGGCTGTAGCACTGGCCGCTGTCGTACCTACTCCTAAAACTGCGTATGGTGTCCACCTCTAGTCTGGCTCATTACACTCATGCGTACAGTGTAAGAACTACCCTTCTTCTTCTTCCTCGGATCAGAATTAGTTGCCCCCCCCCCAAGCTGTGATTGACCTGTGAACTGGTTCGAGAGTTTTTATCCAATTTCTGGTGGATAGAGCAATGTACTCCCAGACTAATACAGGTAGAGCTTTATGAAATCAGTGACTTTATAAAGCTGTACACAGAGCTATGTCATATAACCCTGCCATACACCTGTCGTCTTCAACACAGGTGCTCTAACACAACTCTACAAAGAGCTGTCCCACACGACCTTGTTATACGTATACCTGTCTTGCCTTCAGTACAGGTGCCATAACACAGCTGTACACGCAGCTGTGCCACATAACATAGCTGTACACGCAGCTGTGCCACATAACACAGCTGTACACGCAGCTGTGCCACATAACACAGCTGTACACGCAGCTGTGCCACATAACACAGCTGTACACGCAGCTGTGCCACATAACACAGCTGTACACGCAGCTGTGCCACATAACACAGCTGTACACGCAGCTGTGCCACATAACACAGCTGTACACGCAGCTGTGCCACATAGCACAGCTGTACACGCAGCTGTGCCACATAACACAGCTGTACACGCAGCTGTGCCACATAACACAGCTGTACACGCAGCTGTGCCACATACAGCTGTACACGCAGCTGTGCCACATAACACAGCTGTACACGCAGCTGTGCCACATAACCCTGCACCACCAAATAAAGTCTACCACATACGTCAGCTCGTCAACCCACGACAAAAACACAACCAACAACACTGTAAATTAAATATTCCTGTTTATGTTTCAACAAACGAAGAGTCAGACTGGCTAGTTAATGTTAGTGGGACACACTGACACTGTGATGCTAGTTACATCACTAGTGTGAGGTCACTGACATCGTTTTTACATAAGAAAGATGGAGGACTACAGCAGGTCTACTGGCCCATGCTAGGCAGGTTCAAGCCACCTACTGGCTCATGCTAGGTAGGTCCAAGTCACCTACTGGCTCATGCTAGGTAGGTCCAAGTCACCTACTGGCCCATGCTAGGTAGGTCCAAGTCACCTACTGGCCCATGCTAGGTAGGTCCAAGTCACCCACTGGCTCATGCTAGGTAGGTCCAAGTCACCTACTGGCTCATGCTAGGTAGGCCCAAGTCACCTACTCGACCATACTAGGCAGGTTCAAGCCACCTACTGGCTCATGCTAGGTAGGTCCAAGTCACCTACTGGCTCATGCTAGGTAGGTCCAAGTCACCTACTGGCCCATGCTAGGTAGGTCCAAGTCACCTACTGGCCCATGCTAGGTAGGTCCAAGTCACCCACTGGCTCATGCTAGGTAGGTCCAAGTCACCTACTGGCTCATGCTAGGTAGGCCCAAGTCACCTACTCGACCATACTAGGCAGGTTCAAGCCACCTACTGGCTCATGCTAGGTAGGTCCAAGTCACCTACTGGCTCATGCTAGGTAGGTCCAAGTCACCTACTGGCCCATGCTAGGTAGGTCCAAGTCACCTACTGGCCCATGCTAGGTAGGTCCAAGTCACCCACTGGCTCATGCTAGGTAGGTCCAAGTCACCTACTGGCTCATGCTAGGTAGGTCCAAGTCACCTACTGGCTCATGCTAGGCAGGTCCAAGTCACCCACTGGCTCATGCTAGGTAGGTCCAAGTCACCCACTGGCTCATGCTAGGTAGGTCCAAGTCACCCACTGGCTCATGCTAGGTAGGTCCAAGTCACCCACTGGCTCATGCTAGGTAGGTCCAAGTCACCTACTGGCTCATGCTAGGTAGGTCCAAGTCACCCACTGGATCATGCTAGCTAGGTCCAAGTCACCTACTGGCTCATGCTAGGTAGGTTCAAGTCACCTACTGGCTCATGCTAGGTAGGTCCAAGTCACCTACTGGCTCATGCTAGGTAGGTCCAAGTCACCTACTGGCTCATGCTAGGTAGGTCCAAGTCACCCACTGGCTCATGCTAGGTAGGTCCAAGTCACCTACTGGCTCATGCTAGGTAGGTCCAAGTCACCTACTGGCCCATGCTAGGTAGGTCCAAGTCACCTACTGGCTCATGCTAGGTAGGTCCAAGTCACCCACTGGCTCATGCTAGGTAGGCCCAAGTCACCTACTGGCTCATGCTAGGTAGGTCCAAGTCATCTACTGGCTCATGCTAGGTAGGCCCAAGTCACCTACTCGACCATGTTAGGCAGGTTCAAGCCACCTACTGGCTCATGCTAGGTAGGTCCAAATCACCTACTGGACCATGCTAGGCAGGTTCAAGTCACCTACTGGCTTATGCTAGGTAGGTCCACGTCACCTACTGGCTCATGCTAGGTAGGTTCAAGTCACCTACTGGCTCATGCTAGGTAGGTCCAAGTCACCTACTGAACCATACTAGGCAGGTTCAAGTCACCTACTGGCTTATGCTAGGTAGGTCCAAGTCACCTACTGGCTCATGCTAGGTAGGTTCAAGTCACCTACTGGCTCATGCTAGGTAGGTCCAAGTCACCTACTGGACCATGCTAGGCAGGTTCAAGTCACCTACTGGCCTAAGCTAGGCAGGTTCAAGTCACCTACTGGCCTAAGCTAGGCAGGTCCAAGTCACCTACTAGACCATGCTAGGTGGATCTAAGTCACCTACTGGACCATGCTAGGCAGGTTCAAGTCACCTACTAGCCTAAGCTAGGCAGGTCCAAGTCACCTACTGGACCATGCTAGGCAGGTTCAAGTCACCTACTAGCCTAAGCTAGGCAGGTCCAAGTCACCTACTGGACCATGCTAGGCAGGTTCAAGTCACCTACTGGCCCATGCTGGGCAGGTCCAAGTCATCTACTGACCCATGCTAGGTAGATCCAAGTCATCTACTGGCCCAAGCTAGTCAGGTCCAACTCTCACACACCCGGTCAACCAGGTTGTTTGTGCTGGTGGCCCGCAGGCTACTATAACTATCGCTACCCGGTTGACTGGAAGATTATTCGAGAGTATAACACTGAGACCATCATCATGACACAGCATCATGACACAACAGCATCATGACAACAGCATCATGACACAACAGCATCATGACACAACAGCATCATGACACAACAGCATCATGACACAACAGCATCATGACACAACAGCATCATGACACAACAGCATCATGACACAACAGCATCATGACACAACAGCATCATGACACAACAGCATCATGACACAACAGCATCATGACACAACAGCATCATGACACAACAGCATCATGACACAACAGCATCATGACACAACAGCATCATGACACAACAGCATCATGACAACAGCATCATGACACAACAGCATCATGACACAACAGCATCATGACACAACAGCATCATGACACAACAGCATCATGACACAACAGCATCATGACAACAGCATCATGACACAACAGCATCATGACAACAGCATCATGACACAACAGCATCATGACACAACAGCATCATGACACAACAGCATCATGACACAACAGCATCATGACACAACAGCATCATGACAACAGCATCATGACACAACAGCATCATGACACAACAGCATCATGACACAACAGCATCATGACACAACAGCATCATGACAACAGCATCATGACACAACAGCATCATGACACAACAGCATCATGACACAACAGCATCATGACAACAGCATCATGACACAACAGCATCATGACACAACAGCATCATGACACAACAGCATCATGACACAACAGCATCATGACAACAGCATCATGACACAACAGCATCATGACACAACAGCATCATGACAACAGCATCATGACACAACAGCATCATGACACAACAGCATCATGACACAACAGCATCATGACACAACAGCATCATGACAACAGCATCATGACACAACAGCATCATGACACAACAGCATCATGACACAACAGCATCATGACACAACAGCATCATGACAACAGCATCATGACACAACAGCATCATGACACAACAGCATCATGACACAACAGCATCATGACACAACAGCATCATGACACAACAGCATCATGACACAACAGCATCATGACACAACAGCATCATGACACAACAGCATCATGACACAACAGCATCATGACACAACATCATCATGACACAACAGCATCATGACACAACATCATCATGACACAACAGCATCATGACACAACAGCATCATGACAACAGCATCATGACACAACAGCATCATGACACAACAGCATCATGACACAACAGCATCATGACACAACAGCATCATGACAACAGCATCATGACACAACAGCATCATGACACAACAGCATCATGACACAACAGCATCATGACACAACAGCATCATGACACAACAGCATCATGACAACAGCATCATGACACAACAGCATCATGACACAACAGCATCATGACACAACAGCATCATGACACAACAGCATCATGACACAACATCATCATGACACAACAGCGTCATGACACAACAGCATCATGACACAACAGCATCATGACACAACAGCATCATGACACAACAGC
Organism: Cherax quadricarinatus; assembly: GCF_038502225.1. Lineage (NCBI taxonomy): Eukaryota > Metazoa > Arthropoda > Malacostraca > Decapoda > Parastacidae > Cherax > Cherax quadricarinatus. The sequence goes on from NC_091378.1 coordinate 1,287,548, forward strand.
ATCATGACACAACAGCATCATGACACAACAGCATCATGACACAACAGCATCATGACACAACAGCATCATGACACAACAGCATCATGACACAACAGCATCATGACACAACATCATCATGACACAACAGCATCATGACACAACATCATCATGACAACAGCATCATGACACAACAGCATCATGACAACAGCATCATGACAACAGCATCATGACACAACATCATCATGACAACAGCATCATGACACAACAGCATCATGACAACAGCATCATGACAACAGCATCATGACACAACAGCATCATGACAACAGCATCATGACACAACAGCATCATGACACAACAGCATCATGACACAACAGCATCATGACACAACAGCATCATGACACAACAGCATCATGACACAACAGCATCATGACACAACAGCATCATGACACAACAGCATCATGACACAACAGCATCATGACACAACAGCATCATGACACAACAGCATCATGACACAACAGCATCATGACACAACAGCATCATGACACAACATCATCATGACACAACAGCATCATGACACAACAGCATCATGACACAACAGCATCATGACACAACAGCATCATGACACAACAGCATCATGACACAACAGCATCATGACACAACAGCATCATGACACAACAGCATCATGACACAACAGCATCATGACACAACAGCATCATGACACAACAGCATCATGACACAACAGCATCATGACACAACAGCATCATGACACAACATCATCATGACACAACAGCATCATGACACAACATCATCATGACACAACAGCATCATGACACAACAGCATCATGACACAACAGCATCATGACACAACAGCATCATGACACAACAGCATCATGACACAACAGCATCATGACACAACAGCATCATGACACAACAGCATCATGACACAACAGCATCATCCAGTAATCTTCAGCAGCAGGAGTGACCATGAACTCTGACTTAGTGACCTGCAGGTACAAGCAAGCTCCCAGGTACCACTCTCAAGAATATTTACTTACAGTCAGGTACCCAGACCGGCAAGACTCTAGTGGTACGTTGGTACTAGTTCCTTCACCAGTGGTACTAACATAACCACTAATGTAACAATGCTGTGGTATCTACAGTGGTAAAGTAACCACTAATGTAACAATGCTGTGGTATCAACACAGTGGTAAAGTAACCACTGATGTAACAATGCTGTGTTATCAACACAGTGGTAAAGTAACCACTGATGTAACAATGCTGTGGTATCAACACAGTGGTAAAGTAACCACTGACGTAACATTACTAGGCATCAACACAGTGGTAAGTAACGTAACAACCCTAGGCAGTATCTTCCCCAGACCAGGCCTCCCTGGTCTCAGACCAGGCCTCCCTGGCCTCAGACCAGGCCTCCCTTGCCTCAAACCAGGCCTCCCTGGCCTCAAACCAGGCCTCCCTGGCCTCAAACCAGGCCTCCCTGGCCTCAGACCAGGCCTCCTAGGTTAGGAACTATTACAGGCTTAAGAACCACCAGCAGGAACAGCCTGGTTGACCAGGCAAGCACCAGACGAGCCTGGCCCAAGGCCGGGCTCAGGGAGTAGGAACAAAACCTCGCAACTCATCAGAGAATACAAAGATGAGAGAGAAGTAAAGCAGCATCCAGGTATATATATATATATATATATATATATATATATATATATATATATATATATATATATATATATATATATAATATATATATATATATATATATATATAAACTCTGTTTAAAACTAAAACAATATATTAAACTATGAGAGCTCTATATTTAAGCCTGAAACTGAGGCTATCTTTTGAAAAGGACCTCAGATGGAGGTTAAAATTATGTAAATTTTCACTTGTATATAAACACCACTTGTGTAATACAGTCAGATAATGACTGTTTAGAACTTGTGTTACGTCATCACACAAAGGTATACAGTGAGAGGTGTATGTTTCTTAGTGTGGATAAATGGTTCAGAGAACCGACAAGTTGATATATTAGACACATGTGCAACACTTGGTATCTACTGTGGAAACTTGGGGCGAAACGTTACAACAATATAGATACACATTCATGTTTCTCAGTTTATATACACAAAGATTACTTGAGTATTTTAGGTATTAAAGTATTCTTGACTGGTGATGAAGTCACCTACATTGCCCAGGTGAGTCACCTGCAGTGCCCAGGTGAGTCACCTGCAGTGCCCAGGTGAGTCATCTACAGTGCCTAGGTGAGCTACCTGAAGGAGCCTAACTTTCACTACAGAGGAAATGAAAGGAATGTGAACCAGGAGCTGTAGCATTATCGCGTAACCTAACGCCAGTAACAAGGTAACCTGCCTGCCCTGTAATGTTAACTGGCGCGCCCTATAACAAGGTAACCTGCCTGCCCTGTAATGCTAACTGGCGCGCCCTATAACAAGGTAACCTGCCTGCCCTGTAATGCTAACTGGCGCGCCCTATAACAAGGTAACCTGCCTGCCCTGTAATGTTAACTGGCGCGCCCTATAACAAGGTAACCTGCCTGCCCTGTAATGCTAACTGGCGCGCCCTATAACAAGGTAACCTGCCTGCCCTGTAATGTTAACTGGCGCGCCCTATAACAAGGTAACCTGCCTGCCCTGTAATGTTAACTGGCGCGCCCTATAACAAGGTAACCTGCCTGCCCTGTAATGCTAACTGGCGCGCCCTATAACAAGGTAACCTGCCTGCCCTGTAATGTTAACTGGCGCGCCCTATAACAAGGTAACCTGCCTGCCCTGTAATGCTAACTGGCGCGCCCTATAACAAGGTAACCTGCCTGCCCTGTAATGTTAACTGGCGCGCCCTATAACAAGGTAACCTGCCTGCCCTGTAATGTTAACTGGCGCGCCCTATAACAAGGTAACCTGCCTGCCCTGTAATGCTAACTGGCGCGCCCTATAACAAGGTAACCTGCCTGCCCTGTAATGTTAACTGGCGCGCCCTATAACAAGGTAACCTGCCTGCCCTGTAATGCTAACTGGCGCGCCCTATAACAAGGTAACCTGCCTGCCCTGTAATGTTAACTGGCGCGCCCTATAACAAGGTAACCTGCCTGCCCTGTAATGTTAACTGGCGCGCCCTATAACAAGGTAACCTGCCTGCCCTGTAATGTTAACTGGCGCGCCCTATAACAAGGTAACCTGCCTGCCCTGTAATGTTAACTGACGCGCCCTATAACAAGGTAACCTGCCTGCCCTGTAATGTTAACTGGCGCGCCCTATAACAAGGTAACCTGCCTGCCCTGTAATGTTAACTGGCGCGCCCTATAACAAGGTAACCTGCCTGCCCTGTAATGTTAACTGGCGCGCCCTATAACAAGGTAACCTGCCTGCCCTGTAATGTTAACTGGCGCGCCCTATAACAAGGTAACCTGCCTGCCCTGTAATGTTAACTGGCGCGCCCTATAACAAGGTAACCTGCCTGCCCTGTAATGCTAACTGGCGCGCCCTATAACAAGGTAACCTGCCTGCCCTGTAATGCTAACTGGCGCGCCCTATAACAAGGTAACCTGCCTGCCCTGTAATGTTAACTGGCGCGCCCTATAACAAGGTAACCTGCCTGCCCTGTAATGTTAACTGGCGCGCCCTATAACAAGGTAACCTGCCTGCCCTGTAATGCTAACTGGCGCGCCCTATAACAAGGTAACCTGCCTGCCCTGTAATGTTAACTGGCGCGCCCTATAACAAGGTAACCTGCCTGCCCTGTAATGCTAACTAGCGCGCCCTATAACAAGGTAACCTGCCTGCCCTGTAATGCTAACTGGCGCGCCCTATAACAAGGTAACCTGCCTGCCCTGTAATGCTAACTGGCGCGCCCTATAACAAGGTAACCTGCCTGCCCTGTAATGCTAACTGGCGCGCCCTATAACAAGGTAACCTGCCTGCCCTGTAATGCTAACTGGCGCGCCCTGTAACAAGGTAACCTGCCTGCCCTGTAATGTTAACTGGCGCGCCCTATAACAAGGTAACCTGCCTGCCCTGTAATGCTAACTGGCGCGCCCTATAACAAGGTAACCTGCCTGCCCTGTAATGCTAACTGGCGCGCCCTATAACAAGGTAACCTGCCTGCCCTGTAATGCTAACTGGCGCGCCCTATAACAAGGTAACCTGCCTGCCCTGTAATGCTAACTGGCGCGCCCTGTAACAAGGTAACCTGCCTGCCCTGTAATGTTAACTGGCGCGCCCTATAACAAGGTAACCTGCCTGCCCTGTAATGCTAACTGGCGCGCCCTATAACAAGGTAACCTGCCTGCCCTGTAATGCTAACTGGCGCGCCCTATAACAAGGTAACCTGCCTGCCCTGTAATGCTAACTGGCGCGCCCTATAACAAGGTAACCTGTCTGCCCTGTAATGCTAACTGACGCGCCCTATAACAAGGTAACCTGCCTGCCCTGTAATGTTAACTGGCGCGCCCTATAACAAGGTAACCTGCCTGCCCTGTAATGCTAACTGGCGCGCCCTATAACAAGGTAACCTGCCTGCCCTGTAATGCTAACTGGCGTGCCCTATAACAAGGTAACCTGCCTGCCCTGTAATGCTAACTGGCGCGCCCTATAACAAGGTAACCTGCCTGCCCTGTAATGCTAACTGGCGCGCCCTATAACAAGGTAACCTGCCTGCCCTGTAATGCTAACTAGCGCGCCCTATAACAAGGTAACCTGCCTGCCCTGTAATGCTAACTGGCGCGCCCTATAACAAGGTAACCTGCCTGCCCTGTAATGCTAACTGGCGCGCCCTATAACAAGGTAACCTGCCTGCCCTGTAATGCTAACTGGCGCGCCCTATAACAAGGTAACCTGCCTGCCCTGTAATGCTAACTGGCGCGCCCTATAACAAGGTAACCTGCCTGCCCTGTAATTCTAACTGGCGCGCCCTATAACAAGGTAACCTGCCTGCCCTGTAATGCTAACTAGCGCGCCCTATAACAAGGTAACCTGCCTGCCCTGTAATGCTAACTGGCGCGTCCTATAACAAGGTAACCTGCCTGCCCTGTAATGCTAACTGGCGCGCCCTATAACAAGGTAACCTGCCTGCCCTGTAATGCTAACTGGCGCGCCCTATAACAAGGTAACCTGCCTGCCCTGTAATGCTAACTGGCGCGCCCTATAACAAGGTAACCTGCCTGCCCTGTAATGCTAACTGGCGCGCCCTATAACAAGGTAACCTGCCTGCCCTGTAATGCTAACTGGCGCGCCCTATAACAAGGTAACCTGCCTGCCCTGTAATGCTAACTAGCGCGCCCTATAACAAGGTAACCTGCCTGCCCTGTAATGCTAACTGGCGCGCCCTATAACAAGGTAACCTGCCTGCCCTGTAATGCTAACTAGCGCGCCCTATAACAAGGTAACCTGCCTGCCCTGTAATGCTAACTGGCGCGCCCTATAACAAGGTAACCGCTGGCAGAGTACCGTTACAACGGCAAAGTGTACCTCCGACCTCTTGATGAATAGTATGGTGCAATGTACAGTGAAGCACCATGCAAAGGTCTTGTAACCTCACACATACACACACACACACACACACACACACACACACACACACACATGTGCCTAGGACCAAATAGTAACTAACACACACACACACATAGTATTAAGAACTATTCAGACACAAACACGAACGTCAAGTCATGTTTATACTCAATGTATGTAGAAATTAGATTACAAGATCAGCAATCCTGCCAGAGTGCAAAGCCTTTACCAGGCTTCCATTTCCCACACGCGACAAAGAATGCAGATTCAGAGTACTCAGTGTATCCTCGCAGGACACAGTTCTGACACATGGGACCAACTTTGTCATCCTTCTCTCTATGTTTTCCAGCGTATTGAAGTCTGGTTACTTACCACTTAAGAAGTATGACCTGGTTACTTACCACTTATGTTACGACCTTATATTCATGTTCAGTGCCACTTAGAAAGCACTGAATACAAGTGCTATTTACAAAATAGTACTAGTGCCACTTATAAGAACTTAACACCAGTGCCACTAACAGCCCAGCTAATGAACGAGTGATGGTGGAAGTGTTTTCTTTATCAGGTCACCGTACCTTGACGAGAAACTGTGGATGTGGTGAGAAACAATAGGAGAGTTGGGTGTGAAACATCTAAAGAAAGGAGAACAAGAGATAGCGCAGAGAAACAGCGTAGAGATTATCTCTAGCAGAGATAGAGATAACTTTTTCTAGAGAAAGACGTGTGTACACACGCACTCGTGTGTACATTCGAGTACATGCACGCACACTAACGTACACGCGCACGTATATATATACATGCACACCCAAACATAAACATACATACACGCACGGTAAGTACATAAACACACATATACATTCATGAAGGGACCAGGAGCTATGAATCGACCCCTGCATCCACAATTAGGTGAGTACAATTAGCGGAGTACGCACGCACACGTATATTTGTACAAACCTTTGATGAGTTTCGAGAGTTTTTCTACTCCCGGAGCCCGGCCATGGGCCAGGTTCGTCTTGTGTTTGCCTGGTCAACCAGGCAGTTGCTACTGGTGGGCCGCTGCCCCATATCCATCACAGCCCGGTTGATCTGGCACCTGGTGAAGATACTTGTCCAGCTACTTCCTGAAGACTTGTACAATTGTTCCAGCAGTGTTTCTGATATCTTCTGGTAAGATGTTGAATAATCTGGAACCACAGATGTTGATACAGTGTTCCCTTATTGTGCCCACTGCACCCCTGCTTTTCACTGGGTTTATTTTACACTTCCACCCATATCTCTCACTCCAGTACGTTATGGCAGTGTGCAAATTTGGGAAAAAAGTCTCTCGAGTACTTTCCATGTAGTATATATTATAATGTATCTCTCACTCCTCCCCTCCAGTGAGTACATATTTCATTCTTTAACGCGTTCCCAGCAATTTAAATACTTAACTGGCTCTATGCTGACCGTAAACGATCTCTGTATGTGTTCCAGTTCTGATATTTCTCCTGCCCTTGAACGGGGCCGTCAACACTAAACAATATTCCAACTGAGAGGTCACAAATGATTTGAAAAGTGTCACCATATATATGTAAACTAGAGAGACCACCTCCTGTTATTTCCCAGTTGCATAAAACAACTCTCACTGATACACCTCTCCTTTGTGTGTAAGAGAGCATAATATAACGTAAGAGAAAGAGAAGTGTAAAAGAGAGTATAAGTGAGGAGGGTGAGGTAGCCTGACCAGCACACAGTTGTCTGGGTTGAGTGGGTCATGGTCGAACACCTGCAACACCTGTCCCACCATACCTGTTTCACCACACCTGTTCCACAACATCTCTTCCACAACACCTGTTCCACCACCCTTGCCGCTAACAATATATGTTTCACAACACCTTCCCCAAACATCTGTCCGAACATGGAACATGTATTCTCTTACAGCCACATACTCTATAAACCTTAAAACCTGCGATTTTGGTTTAAATATCAACGGTTTTCTTGCCAAATAAGGCAACAGAAAATTTGTGTTTGCAATAATTCCGAAAAAAAATATTTCATTGTGTTTGTTTATTGTTAAATTATTATAAAGTTGTATAAAATATATTTAGTTGGATTAGGCTAAATTAAACTGGGCTTGTTATAATGTCAGGTAAGTTTTCTAAGGTTCTTTTGGTACAAAATTATTAATTTTTACATTAACATAAATAAAAAAATACATCTTTAAACGTATGAGAGGACTTTATTTTAAATGAGTTCTTGCTAACTGACCAGTTTTACCTATTCGGCGCGACACACACACACACACACACACACACACACACACACACTGAAGATTGGGGAAGGGCAAAGAAGACAGCAGACACAATATAGTTTAGATGGCCAAAGACTGCAAACCTCACTCAAGGAAAAAGATCTGGGGGTGAGTATAACACCGAACATATCTCCTGAGGCGCACATCAATCAGATAACTGCTGCAGCATACGGTCGCCTGGCAAACCTACGGATAGCGTTCCGATACCTCAGTAAGGATTCGTTCAAGACTCTGTATACCATTTACGTCAGGCCCATACTGGAGTATGCAGCACCAGTTTGGAATCCACACCTAGTCAAGCACGTCAAGAAATTAGAGGAAGTGCAAAGGTTTGCAACAAGACTAGTCCCAGAGCTACGGGGATTGTCCTACGAAGAAAGGTTGAGGGAAATCGGCCTGACGACACTGGAGGCAAGGAGGGTCAGGGGAGACATGATAACGACATATAAAATACTGCGCGGAATAGACGAGCTGGACAAAGACGGGATGTTCCAGAGATGGGACACAGACACAAGAGGTCACAATTGGAAGTTGAAGACTCAGATGAATCAAAGGGATGTTAGGAAGTATTTCTTCAGTCATAGAGTAGTCAAGCCGTGGAATAGCCTAGAAAGTGAAGTAGTGGGGGCGGGAACCATACATAGTTTTAAGGTGAGGTATGATAAAGCTCATGGAGCAGGGAGAGATAGGACCTAGTAGCAATCAGTAAAGAGGCGGGGCCAGGAGCTGTGAATCGACCCCTGCAACCACAAATATGTGAGTACAAATAGGTGAGTACACACACACACACACACACACACACACACACACACACACACACACACACACACACACACACATATATATATATATATATATATATATACATATATGCAAACAACCACAGGGGGAGTTAACTGATAGCTCTAGGCCTTTCTTGTTGCAATTAACACATCAGGAGCTTGCAATGTTGCTCGAATTTCTTCTACTTGCAGTAGAGGCGAGGGAGGGAAGGTGGTAGAGAGGGAAGGTGGTAGAGAGGGAAGGTGGTAGAGAGGGAAGGTGGGAGGGAGGGAAGGAAGGTGAGAGGGAGGGAGTCACTGACAGAGGGCATTCTTCTGGCTGCTGTATATATGGTCACAGAAGGACTCTCAACCCTGGTGGTTGGTTGTGACCTGTGTGGTAAGTGTCATCTGGTAGTGTGAGTGTTGCTGGGGTGGGTACCTGCTTACACCCACACGACATACCATACAGCACACCACAACATACCATACAGCACACACAACATACCCGTACAACACACACAACGTACAGGTTAGGAAATCAAAAGCTGCAAACGTCAATTAAAGAAAAGGATTTTGGGGGTAAGCATTATAACGAACATGTCCCCTGAGGCACACATCAATCAAATAACTGCTGCAGCATATGGAAGATTGGCAAACCTGAGAAAGGCGTTTAGACATCTAAGTAAGGAGTCATTAACGAGATTGTACACCGTGTACGTAAGGCCTATACTGGAGTATGCAGCGCCAGTATGGAACCCTCACCTAGTTAAACACGTCACGAAATTGGAGAAAATGCAAAAATTTGCAACACGATTAGTCCTGGAACTGAGGGGTATGTCTTATGAGGAGAGGTTAAGGGAACTTAACCTGATGACACTAGAGGATAGGAGGGATAGAGGAGACATGATAACAACGTATAAAATACTGAGAGGCACTGACAAGGTGGACAGGCATCGAATGTTTCAGAGAAGGGAAACAGGAACAAGGGGACACAATTGGAAGCTGAAAACCCAGATGAGTCATAGGGATGCTAGGAAGTATTTCTTTAGCCTTTAGAGTTGTCAGGAAGTGGAATAATCTGGTGATGAAGCAGTGGAAGCAAGTTCCATAAACAGCTTTAAGAAGAGGTATGACAAAGATCATGGAGTAGGAAGAGTGAATTAGTATCGACCAGTGAAGAGGCAGGGCCAAGAGCTGTGACTCGACCCTTGCAACCACATGTAAGTACACACAAACAACACACACAAACAACACACACACACACACACACACACACACACACACACACACACACACACACACACATACAACACACCAATACACCACACACACAACACACACCCATACACCACACACAACACACCCATACACCACACACACCCATACACCACACACACAACACACCCATACACGACACACAACACACACCCATACACCACACACACAACACACACCCATACACCACACACACAACACACACCCATACACCACACACACAACACACACCCATACATCACACACCCAAACAACATACTGTACACCCAAACCCCACAAACAGGTCAGTACTAAGGTTAAAGGGGTTTCAAGCCTATCGACTACACGAAGACATTAAATCTCCGTACAAACCACCAGCCAAGAATACTTTAAATACCTAAAATAGCGATTTAAAGACATACACCTCTCTGTGTATACATTGTGTATCATTACTGGAAGAGGGAGGTCATAATAACGAAATACAAACACTCAGTATACAACATAACAGGCTGTTTGTCATACAAGGTGAGGGAGTCATGGGTCATACAAGGTGAGGGAGTCATGGGTCATACAAGGTGAGGGAGTCATGGGTCATACAAGGTGAGGGAGTCATGGGTCATACAAGGTGAGGGAGTCATGGGTCATACAAGGTGAGGGAGTCATGGGTCATACAAGGTGAGGGAGTCATGGGTCATACAAGGTGAGGGAGTCATGGGTCATACAAGGTGAGGGAGTCATGGGTCATACAAGGTGAGGGAGTCATGGGTCATACAAGGTGAGGGAGTCATGGGTCATACAAGGTGAGGGAGTCATGGGTCATACAAGGTGAGGGAGTCATGGGTCATACAAGGTGAGGGAGTCATGGGTCATACAAGGTGAGGGAGTCATGGGTCATACAAGGTGAGGGAGTCATGGGTCATACAAGGTGAGGGAGTCATGGGTCATACAAGGTGAGGGAGTCATGGGTCATACAAGGTGAGGGAGTCCTGGGTCATACCGGGTGAGGGAGTCATGGGAGGGAGTCATGGGTCATACAAGGTGAGGGAGTCATGGGTCATACAAGGTGAGGGAGTCATGGGTCATACAAGAGTCATGGGTCATACAAGGTGAGGGAGTCATGGGTCATACAAGGTGAGGGAGTCATGGGTCATACAAGGTGAGGGAGTCATGGGTCATACAAGGTGAGGGAGTCATGGGTCATACAAGGTGAGGGAGTCATGGGTCATACAAGGTGAGGGAGTCATGGGTCATACAAGGTGAGGGAGTCATGGGTCATACAAGGTGAGGGAGACATGGGTCATACAAGGTGAGGGAGTCATGGGTCATACAAGGAGAGGGAGTCATGGGTCATACAAGGAGAGGGAGTCATGGGTCATACAAGGTGAGGGAGTCATGGGTCATACAAGGTGAGGGAGTCATGGGTCATACAAGGTGAGGGAGTCATGGGTCATACAAGGTACAAGGAGAGGGAGTCATGGGTCATACAAGGTGAGGGAGTCATGGGTCATACAAGGTGAGGGAGTCATGGGTCATACAAGGTGAGGGAGTCATGGGTCATACAAGGTGAGGGAGTCATGGGTCATACAAGGTGAGGGAGTCATGGGTCATACAAGGTGAGGGAGTCATGGGTCATACAAGGAGAGGGAGTCATGGGTCATACAAGGTGAGGGAGTCATGGGTCATACAAGTGAGAGGGAGTCATGGGTCATACAAGGTGAGGGAGTCATGGGTCATACAAGGTGAGGGAGTCATGGGTCATAAAAGGAGAGGGAGTCATGGGTCATACAAGGTCATACAAGGAGGGAGTCATGGGTCATACAAGGTGAAGATGGGTCATCAAGGTGGGTCATACAAGGTGAGGGAGACATGGGTCATACAAGGTGAGGGAGTCATGGGTCATACAAGGAGAGGGAGTCATGGGTCATACAAGGAGAGGGAGTCATGGGTCATACAAGGTGAAGGAGTCATGGGTCATACAAGGAGAGGAGAGTCATGGGTCATACAGTCAGGTGAGTCATGGGTCATACAGTCATGGGTCATACAAAGAGAGGGAGTCATGGGTCATACAAGGTGAGAGAGTCATGGGTCATACAAGGAGAGGGAGTCATGGGTCATACAAGGTGAGGGAGTCATGGGTCATACAAGGAGAGGGAGTCATGGGTCATACAAGGAGAGGGAGTCATGGGTCATACAAGGTGAGGGAGTCATGGGTCATACAAGGAGAGGGAGTCATGGGTCATACAAGGAGAGGGAGTCATGGGTCATACAAGGTGAGGGAGTCATGGGTCATAAAAGGAGAGGGAGTCATGGGTCATACAAGGTGAGGGAGTCATGGGTCATACAAGGTGGAGTCATGGGTCATACAAGGAGAGGGAGTCATGGGTCATACAAGGTGAGAGAGTCATGGGTCATACAAGGAGAGGGAGTCATGGGTCATACAAGGTGAGGGAGTCATGGGTCATACAAGGAGAGGGAGTCATGGGTCATACAAGGAGAGGGAGTCATGGGTCATACAAGGTGAGGGAGTCATGGGTCATACAAGGAGAGGGAGTCATGGGTCATACAAGGAGAGGGAGTCATGGGTCATACAAGGTGAGGGAGTCATGGGTCATACAAGGAGTCATGGGTCATACAAGGTGAGGGAGTCATCGGTCATACAAGGAGAGGGAGTCATGGGTCATACAAGGAGAGGGAGTCATGGGTCATAAAAGGAGAGGGAGTCATGGGTCATACAAGGAGAGGGAGTCATGGGTCATACAAGGAGAGGGAGTGTGGCATGCAAAGAGTACGTAACCTTTATTCGGCGCATGGACACACCCTCATTTACAGGCTATCTCCCCCAACCAGCGAACCAGGTTGCTAAGAGTTGATGATGGGGCCCCATCGTTCAACTAGTGACCAGGTTCTAGCCAATAAGAAGGTGGGATTGACAATCGCAGAGGTTATGTGGATACCGCTCTCCTGTCTGCCCTTGTCATTCCCACTCTAGAGCTGGTTGAAGCACGGTCTGCTATCTTGTGGCTTCTATTTCTGCCTTGCTTACCGTGGAGTGCACTATATTTATCACTGTAAATAGTGTACATATTGCTGTTCTAAATTGGTGAAGGATAATATAAGTCTAAACTTTTTCTACTGTGTTTATTTGCTCCCATTACACCTGGGATAACAGGCCATTTGAAATCCTAGGTTGTAATATGGGTAGCCTGTCCGAGAGCTGGACTTAGAGAAACGGTTGAGCTTAGGGTGAAGCTTGTAGCAGGAACATTGTGTAGCTTGCTGTTTCGCTTCGCTTTAAAAATTTTGCGTGTCAGTTGCTTATGATCAGCCTTGCTATTGTGTGATCGTTCAACAGCTCGCTACTAGCTTGTTCAGTGTGCTCGCTTCGCTACGGTCAATCTTGTGTGCAGTCGGCTTTGCTTGTATGCGTATTCTGCAATCGTACTGTGCATAGCTAAGCGTGTTCTGCAAATTAACGTGTTACGTTGGGGTATTCGTACTGTGCATAGCGAATAACTTATGCCACCTAGACGAGTCAGACGCCTGGTGTCGGCATATACTTTGCATAACCTACCTAAATTGTCTCTACAGCGTTGTTGGCAAATTGCTCGTTCCATTGGCATTCCCTATAAACGCACTCTTACAGCTGCGCAACTGCGTTCACTTATTGCTGACATACTTATTGAAGAAGAGATGGCACATCAAACTCCTCCCTCTACGGGAGCTAGGGCAAAAACTACTATGTTCTCGCAGGAGGAAGATGATATACCTACGGAGCAAAATGGTCAGTATAGTGCAGCTGGGTTGTCTCAGGGTGAATCAGCGTCGTTGGCACTTGAGCTGGCAAAAATCAATCTTGAGCAAACTAGGGAACAGAGAGCATTCGCAAGGGAAGAATTTGATAGGGAAAGAGAAAGGAGGCAGTTTTCGCATTCTGTAAACGATTTCAGTTTACAAAAAGCAGTACAGCTTGTTCCCCGCTTCAATGAGGCCGAACCAGAGCAATTTTTCGAAAGCTTCGAAAATCAGGCTCGAGCCTTGAGGTGGCCGGAACAGCACTGGGCAGCGTTGGTTCATACAGCATTATTGGGTAAGGCACAGGAATTTACGTCGGTATTAACTGACGCTGAATTCTCTGATTATCAAGTAGTGAAGACCACAGTGTTGGGAGCATATACATGTATCCCAGCTAAATATCGTAAGACCTTCAAATTGAACAGGCGGCAGCTTGGTCAATCCCTGGTGGACTTTGTGAGACAGCAAACCAAAGCTTTTACCAGCTGGTATAAAGCGAGTGGTGTCTCTAACTTTGAGGAGCTGGTGCAGCTTATTCTGATTGATAACCTGCTGGAGTCTGTGGGACCAGAGGTTCGTGTCTTTCTGCAGGATCGTGACTTAACCACTGCATTGGAGGCGGCCAGGTTGGCTGATACCTTCGAAACGAACCGCTCCTTGTCCGAGCGGTCCTGTCTCTCTTTTCAACAGTCTGGCGTGAGCAGAGATCGACAACATTGGAGAATGAAGTGCCAGCAGGAGGGAGAGCGTCTACGTCATCCAAATAAGTCACCTGGTGAGCCACGCTTCTCAACATATGGTCCCCCTGCGGAGAGGCAAACTACTTATGGAGCATCTCGACAACAATATCCAGAGAGGCACCAGCCAGAACGACACCACTTGCAACGTCATCAGGGAGTAAAGGGCAAGCCTGTCGTCTGCTTCAGATGCAATAAAGTAGGTCACATCAGTTCCAACTGCCCTCAAAAACCTCAACCCATCGGGAAAATCTCTAATATCCCTAGTAACATGTCCCCTAGAGAAGTAGAAAAAGGTATGGCCCCTTATTATTGCGAAAGTCTTATTTCCCTTCAGGAAAACTCAGAACCAACTAAAGTAAATACCTTTAGAGATACTGGAGCATATTGCTCACTTGTCAGAGAAGGAATATTACCCCTTTCAGAGAATACTTCCTTGAATTCCTCAGTTTTATTGGAAGCTTACGGAGGAGCTATATATTCAGTTCCTTTGCATAAAATTTATGTACAGTGCAAATATTACACTGGGTACTTGACTGTAGGTATCTCAAAAGGATTTCCCATGAAAAATGCCATGTTATTACTGGGTAATAACATTACTACTGTTACTTCGTGTCCTGAACCTATAATGATTAATGCTTCTCCAGTGTTGGCCATAACTCGGGCAACATCCCAAGGGTTGTCTGGGGAGAATGTTGACCTATCCTTGGACGACTCCGATCTCGGAATAGCCACGTTGTTTTATGAGACACACCGGCCGGAGTCTCGTAAATCAAGTGAACAGACCCCGATCAAGCCTTCCTATTCCCAGGTTGCAGGATTCCCAGATGTCTCTGTTTCCATGCCCGAGGGACTGTCCTTCCGGGAGGAACAACGAAAGGACCCTTCTTTAAAATTCGCTTTTGAGGCAGCCATGGGTAAATCCTCTTTGGGTCATCCAGTCAAGTATGAAGTTAAAAATGATTATTTGGTATGCACTGAGACTGGTAAGGAGATAGAGGGCCGGCAATTATACGACAGGTTAGTGGTTCCAACCAAGTATAGACCTCAGATATTAAATATAGCTCATAATACGTCATTAGGAGGTCACTTAGGAATTACAAAAACCTTGTATAGAATCACAAAAGAATTTTATTGGCCAAAATTAAAGAAAGATGTGAAGAATCATATTAGGTGTTGCCGAGAATGTCAGCAAGTTGGGAAACCTGGACATTCCATTAAACCTGCACCTCTCCAACCCATACCTGCTGATGGAGAACCTTTTGCAGATTTAATTATAGATTGTGTAGGTCCACTACCTAAGTCAAAGTCTGGAAATCAGTATTTATTTACAATTATGGATAAAGTAACCAGATATCCTGAAGCAATCCCTATGCGTAGTATCAATACTAAAGCTATTCTCAAAGCTTTAACAAAATTCATTTCTTGTTTTGGCATTCCTAAAACTATACAAAGTGATCAAGGTACTAACTTCACTGCCAAAGCATTTAGGGAAGTATTAACTAGGTTAGGGATAATTCACAACTTATCCACTGCCTATCACCCTCAGTCCCAAGGCGCCTTGGAAAGATTCCACCAAACATTAAAAACAATGATGAGAAGTTTTTGCATGCACTTTCCGACAGATTGGGATGAATCTCTACCGTTGTTGCTATTCTCAGTACGAGAGACGGTGCAAGAGTCTACAGGGTATAGTCCGTTTGAGCTGATCTTTGGGCACAATGTACGAGGTCCTCTTCGGGTGCTCAAAGAAGGATGGATGGGAGAAGACGTAAGCTCAGCACTCTACAACCCGTCTTCAAGGTTGCAGGTGGCACGTGAGTTAGCCACGGCTAACCTAAAGATAGCTCAAAGTAAGATGAAACAGAGGTATGACAAAAGTGCACAATTCCGCTCCTTCCATCCAGGAGACAAGGTGTTGGTGCAGGAACCTATACCTGGCCACACCTTGAAAGCTAGATTTACGGGACCTATGCAGATAGTAAGTAGATTATCTGATTTAAATTATGTGGTAGCTCCCATTGGTAAGACCTCAAAAACAAAAACTTACCACATTAATCAAATCAAGGCCTTTCATACACCAGATAAAGTCCCAGTAATGACTCTGTCCTCTACCTCTGAGGACGACTCTGACTCTTTGCACTCTATCTCTGAAATTAATACTAAACTTTCCAATTCTGTCCTCCTCAAGGATCCTAGCCCTTTAATGGATGGATTATCTGAAATACAAGCAACCAATTTAACTGAGCTTCTACAGTCATATCCTAATATTTTTTCGGATGTGCCGAAAAAATGTACGTTAGGTTACCATGATGTAGATGTGGGAAAATCTAAACCAATTAAACTCTCCCCCTACAGAGCTAATCCTGAAAAGCAAAGGCTACTTCAGCAGGAAGTAGACTTCTTGTTAGAACATGGTTTAGTGGAGGAGTCATCTAGTCCATGGGCTTCACCGTGCATCCTAGTAAAGAAGGCTGATGGAGGGTTTCGTATGTGCACAGACTACCGTAAAGTGAACGAGGTCACAATTACAGATGCTTACCCTCTTCCTCGTCTGGATGACGTAATTGACTTTGTGGGTAAGGCTACTTTTGTGTCCAAATTAGATCTCCTTAAAGGTTACTATCAGGTACCTTTGACAGATAAGGCGAAGGAAATCTCTGCCTTCGTAATTCCAGGAGGTCATTATCAGTATACAGTTACCCCCTTCGGAATGAAAAATTCCCCCTCTTCATTCCAGAAACTCATCCATCAGGCTATTAAAGGACTTGAAGGCACGGCAGCATACCTAGATGATATTGTTGTGGTGTCTGATACTTGGGATCAACACCTACTTAGACTTAAAGCTCTGTTTGAGACCTTTAAGAATTCCCAATTAACAGTTAATTTATCTAAATCTTCCTTTGGCCAGGCCACTATCACTTTTCTAGGCCATGAAGTAGGTAGTGGTAATGTTGCACCTAAACTTGCTAAAGTTCTTTCGATTAAAGATTATCCAGTTCCTCATGATAGGAAATCTCTTCAACGTTTCCTAGGCATGATAGGATTTTACAGAAGATTCTGTAAGAATTTCTCAGATATTGTAGCCCCTCTTACCTCTCTTACCAGTCATAAAGTTCCCTTTAATTGGACGTCAGATTGTAACACTGCTTTTAATAAAGCAAAAAGATTATTGTGCTCTGCACCCATTCTCCTGTCTCCAGACTTCTCCAAACCTTTTTCATTACAGGTTGATGCTTGTGAGTCTGGGGTTGGGGCGGTACTATTACAAATCGGGAACAAGGAGTTGCAGCCTGTAGCATACTTTTCAGCCAAGTTCCAGCCACATCAGAGAGCTTACTCTACCATTGAAAAAGAAGCCCTCGCGCTGGTACTGGCTTTGGAACATTTCGATGTTTATGTGGGCCAGACATCGCAGGTGGTCACAGTCTACAGTGATCACAACCCGTTAGTCTATCTCCAAGCCATGAAGAATCACAACACAAGGCTTATGCGTTGGACGCTCAGGCTGCAGCCCTACAATTTCAAAATTCAGTACATTGCCGGCAAAGAAAATGTGTTGGCAGACTCTTTGTCAAGAGTCTAGTTTAATATTTTATTTAGGTTAGGATGTATTTGTGGTAACCCCCCTTTCAAGCTCTTTTTTTTTATCCCCTGATGTGGGGGTTTTTTTTTAGTGAGGGGATACGGGCTACCGTCCGCTTGTATCTTGGACCTATGTTGGCCTATCTGACTGCTGTCTCACTCTGAGTTTAGGGTTTGGCTTTTGGTCACTAGGAAAGCTGAGCTCTATCTAAGAGTGGGATGGTGGAGAGGATAGGCGGTCCCATTATTTTGTGCCATGGCGGCACGGTTACCACTGGGAGGTGGCAGCCTAATCCTGAGCCTTCTCGGGGGTGGGGGTGTGGCATGCAAAGAGTACGTAACCTTTATTCGGCGCATGGACACACCCTCATTTACAGGCTATCTCCCCCAACCAGCGAACCAGGTTGCTAAGAGTTGATGATGGGGCCCCATCGTTCAACTAGTGACCAGGTTCTAGCCAATAAGAAGGTGGGATTGACAATCGCAGAGGTTATGTGGATACCGCTCTCCTGTCTGCCCTTGTCATTCCCACTCTAGAGCTGGTTGAAGCACGGTCTGCTATCTTGTGGCTTCTATTTCTGCCTTGCTTACCGTGGAGTGCACTATATTTATCACTGTAAATAGTGTACATATTGCTGTTCTAAATTGGTGAAGGATAATATAAGTCTAAACTTTTTCTACTGTGTTTATTTGCTCCCATTACACCTGGGATAACAGGCCATTTGAAATCCTAGGTTGTAATAGGGGAGGGGGTCATGGGTCATACAAGGAGAGGGAGTCATGGGTCATACAAGGTGAGAGTCATGGGTCATACAAGGAGAGGGAGTCATTGGTCATACAAGGTGAGGGAGTCATGGGTCATACAAGGTGAAGGAGTCATGGGTCATACAAGGAGAGGGAGTCATGGGTCATACAAGGTGAGAGAGTCATGGGTCATACAAGGAGAGGGAGTCATGGGTCATACAAGGTGAGGGAGTCATGGGTCATACAAGGAGAGGGAGTCATGGGTCATACAAGGAGAGGGAGTCATGGGTCATACAAGGTGAGGGAGTCATGGGTCATACAAGGAGAGGGAGTCATGGGTCATACAAGGAGAGGGAGTCATGGGTCATACAAGGTGAGGGAGTCATGGGTCATAAAAGGAGAGGGAGTCATGGGTCATACAAGGTGAGGGAGTCATGGGTCATACAAGGTGAAGGAGTCATGGGTCATACAAGGAGAGGGAGTCATGGGTCATACAAGGTGAGAGAGTCATGGGTCATACAAGGAGAGGGAGTCATGGGTCATACAAGGTGAGGGAGTCATGGGTCATACAAGGAGAGGGAGTCATGGGTCATACAAGGAGAGGGAGTCATGGGTCATACAAGGTGAGGGAGTCATGGGTCATACAAGGAGAGGGAGTCATGGGTCATACAAGGAGAGGGAGTCATGGGTCATACAAGGAGAGGGAGTCATGGGTCATACAAGGTGAGGGAGTCATGGGTCATACAAGGAGAGGGAGTCATGGGTCATACAAGGAGAGGGAGTCATGGGTCATACAAGGTGAGGGAGTCATGGGTCATAAAAGGAGAGGGAGTCATGGGTCATACAAGGTGAGGGAGTCATGGGTCATACAAGGTGAAGGAGTCATGGGTCATACAAGGAGAGGGAGTCATGGGTCATACAAGGTGAGAGAGTCATGGGTCATACAAGGAGAGGGAGTCATGGGTCATACAAGGTGAGGGAGTCATGGGTCATACAAGGAGAGGGAGTCATGGGTCATACAAGGAGAGGGAGTCATGGGTCATACAAGGTGAGGGAGTCATGGGTCATACAAGGAGAGGGAGTCATGGGTCATACAAGGAGAGGGAGTCATGGGTCATACAAGGTGAGGGAGTCATGGGTCATACAAGGAGTCATGGGTCATACAAGGTGAGGGAGTCATCGGTCATACAAGGAGAGGGAGTCATGGGTCATACAAGGTGAGGGAGTCATGGGCCATACAAGGAGAGGGAGTCATGGGCCATACAAGGAGAGGGAGTCATGGGTCATACAAGGAGAGGGAGTCATGGGTCATAAAAGGAGAGGGAGTCATGGGTCATACAAGGAGAGGGAGTCATGGGTCATACAAGGAGAGGGAGTCATAGGTCATACAAGAGTCATGGATCATACAAGGTGAGGGGGTCATGGGTCATACAAGTTATGGGTCATACAAGGTGAGGGGGTCATGGGTTATACAAGGAGAGGGGGCCATGGGTCATACAAGTCATGGGTTATACAAGGTGAGGGGGTCATGGGTCATACAAGGTGAGGGGGTCATACAAGGAGAGGGAGTCATGGGTCATACAAGAGTCATGGGTTATACAAGGTGAGGGAGTCATGGGTCATACAAAGAGAGGGAGTCATGGGTCATACAAGGAGAGGGAGTCATGGGTCATACAAGGAGAGGGAGTCATGGGTCATACAAGTCATGGGTCATATAAGGTGAGGGGGTCATGGGTCATACAAGGAGAGGGAGTCATGGGTCTTACAAGAGTGATGGGCCATACAAGGAGAGGGAGTCATGGGTCATACAAGGAGAGGGAGTCATGGGTCATACAAGGTGAGGGAGTCATGGGCCATACAAGGAGAAGGAGTCATGGGTCATACAAGGTGAGGGAGTCATGGGTCATACAAGGAGAGGGAGTCATGGGTCATACAAGGAGAGGGAGTCATGGGTCATACAAGGAGAGGGAGTCATGGGTCATACAAGGAGAGGGAGTCATGGGTCATACAAGAGTCATGGGTCATACAAGGAGAGGGAGTCATGGGTCATAAAGGTGAGGGAGTCATGGGTCATACAAGGAGAGGGAGTCATGGGTCATACAAGGAGAGGGAGTCATGGGTCATACAAGGAGAGGGAGTCATGGGAGAGGGAGTCATGGGTCATACAAGGAGAGGGAGTCATGGGTCATACAAGGAGAGGGAGTCATGGGTCATACAAGGAGAGGGAGTCATGGGTCATACAAGGAGAGGTGAGGGGGTCATAGTCATGGGTCATACAGTCATGGGTCATACAAGGAGAGGGAGTCATGGGTCATACAAGGTGAGGGAGTCATGGGTCATACAAGGAGAGGGAGTCATGGGTCGTACAAAGAGAGGGAGTCATGGGTCATACAAGGTGAGGGAGTCATGGGTCATACAAGAGTCATGGGTCATACAAGAGTCATGGGTCATACAAGGAGAGGGAGTCATGGTCATACAAGTCATGGGTCATACAAGGTGAGGGAGTTATGGGTCATACAAGAGTCATGGGTCATACAAGGAGAGGGAGTCATGGGTCATACAAGGTGAGGGAGTTATGGGTCATACAAGAGTCATGGGTCATACAAGGAGAGGGAATCATGGGTCATACAAGGTGAGGGAGTCATGGGTCATACAAGGTGAGGGAGTCATGGGTCATACAAGTCATGGGTCATACAAGGAGAGGGAGTCATGGGTCATACAAGGAGAGGGAGTCATGGGTCATACAAGGTGAGGGAGTCATGGGTCATACAAGGAGAGGGAGTCATGGGTCATACAAGTCATGGGTCGTACAAAGAGAGGGAGTCATGGGTCATACAAGGTGAGGGAGTCATGGGTCATACAAGAGTCATGGGTCATACAAGAGTCATGGGTCATACAAGGAGAGGGAGTCATGGTCATACAAGTCATGGGTCATACAAGGTGAGGGAGTTATGGGTCATACAAGAGTCATGGGTCATACAAGGAGGGAGTCATGGGTCATACAAGGTGAGGGAGTCATGGGTCATACAAGAGTCATGGGTCATACAAGGAGAGGGAGTCATGGGTCATACAAGTCATGGGTCATACAAGGTGAGGGAGTTATGGGTCATACAAGTCATGGGTCATACAAGTCATGGGTTATACAAGTCATGGGTTATACAAGGAGAGGGAGTCATGGGTCATACAAGTCATGGGTCATACAAGGTGAGGGAGTCATGGGTCATACAAGGTGAGGGAGTTATGGGTCATACAAGGAGAGGGAGTCATGGGTCATACAAGTCATGGGTCATACAAGGTGAGGGAGTCATGGGTCATACAAGGAGAGGGAGTCATAGGTCATACAAGGAGAGGGAGTCATGGGTCATACAAGGTGAGGGAGTCATGGGTCATACAAGGAGAGGGAGTCATGGGTCATACAAGGAGAGGGAGTCATGGGTCATACAAGTCATGGGTCATACAAGGTGAGGGAGTCATGGGTCATACAAGGTGAGGGAGTTATGGGTCATACAAGAGTCATGGGTCATACAAGGTGAGGGAGTCATGGGTCATACAAGAGTCATGGGTCATACAAGGAGAGGGAGTCATGGGTCATACAAGTCATGGGTCATACAAGGTGAGGGAGTCATGGGTCATACAAGGTGAGGGAGTTATGGGTCATACAAGAGTCATGGGTCATACAAGGTGAGGGAGTCATGGGTCATACAAGAGTCATGGGTCATACAAGGTGAGGGAGTCATGGGTCATACAAGGTGAGGGAGTCATGGGTCATACAAGGTGAGGGAGTCATGGGTCATACAAGAGTCATGGGTCATACAAGGTGAGGGAGTCATGGGTCATACAAGGTGAGGGAGTCATGGGTCATACAAGGTGAGGGAGTCATGGGTCATACAAGAGTCATGGGTCATACAAGGTGAGGGAGTCATGGGTCATACAAGAGTCATGGGTCATACAAGGTGAGGGAGTCATGGGTCATACAAGTCATGGGTCATACAAGGTGAGGGAGTCATGGGTCATACAAGAGTCATGGGTCATACAAGGTGAGGGAGTCATGGGTCATATGTGTTTTTAAAAATATACATCTAATACAGACTGTATATTTTTTTTTTTTAAAACCCACGAGTTTATGCAACACTTGGCTATGTTTATTGTGGAGGAAACGTTTCGCCAGCCAGTAGCTTCATCAGTCTACTACTGGGAGGGAGGACGAGAAAGAGTTTGAGGTAATCAGTCCCTCAGTGCTGTGCTCAGCCCATCAGTCAGCAGAGGTGTGACCGGGTCCTCGAGGCTCAAAACTCAGCATACAGTCATTAAGAGTTAATAAAGACGGTGCCGGGAGCTATGAATCGACCCTACAAACACGAGTAGGTGAATACAAACTCAGTGAGTACAACTATGTGAGTAAAACTGAGTACACACAACACACACTATCTGTCGTCCTGATCAGGTTAAGAGATCATGATCTTTGCATAATTTTATATTGATCTTGCTGAGGTGGGGAGAGAGAGTGAGATGGGTGGGGAGGTGTTGGGTTGGGGAGGTGTTGGGGTGTGGCAAAGGAGGACGTGAGAGAGTGAGAGGATCACCTAGATCAACAAGCCTCACCTGCACCTGCCAGGGGAAAGGTGTAATCACCTTAGCCACCCACACTAAACCCAGCCTCACCTAAAAATACACAGCCACCACCCAAAAACGACATCCACCTACAACAGTGTTTCTGGTCCTGCAGTAAGGATGTGGAACTATGGACAGGTATGAGGAAAGTACTCAGGACGTTGAAGATTGAGACACTTATGCAACATATGGGAATCTTTATTTAGGAAACGTTTCGCCAAACAGTGGCTTCATCAGTCCAATACAAAGCAGAAAAGTGTAAGGAGAGGAGGAGTTTGAGGTAATTAGTCCCTCAGCCTGGAGTCGATGTGTTCAGTCCATCAATGTGATGAATGGTTTTCAAAACCATTCATCACACTCAAGACGTTAATAAATAATAAGCATGAAAACAAAGATAGTCTACCCAGGATATAGAGCATGGGAAGGTGACACAGGTATAAAGTTTAACATTCAGAATGACCAGTCTACAACACTTGAACCATAGACACTCACAGGAAAAAACACAGGAAACAAAAACATTAGCTAGCTCAGCCGCAGCCCTAGGGCTGACCCAGAAACAGCCCCCAGCCCTAGGGCTGACCTAAACCCTGCCCCCAGCCCTAGGGCTGACCCAGACTCAGCCCCCAGCCCTAGAGCTGACCTAAACCCAGTCCCCAGTCCTAGGGATGACCCAGACTCAGCCCCCAGACCTAGGGCTGACCTAAACCCAGCCCCCAGCCCTAGGGCTGACCCAGAAACAGCCCCCAGCCCTAGGGCTGACCTAAACCCTGCCCCCAGCCCTAGGGCTGACCCAGACTCAGCCCCCAGCCCTAGGGCTGACCCAGACTCAGCCCCCAGACCTAGGGCTGACCTAAATCCAGCCCCCAGCCCTAGGGCTGACCCAGAAACAGCCCCCAGCCCTAGGGCTGACCCAGAAACAGCCCCCAGCCCTAGGGCTGACCTAAACCCAGCCCCCAGTCCTAGGGCTGACCCAGACTCAGCCCCCAGCCAAAGTACAAACCCGGATTCAGCTAAAGACTCTCCCACAGCCATAGCCCCTATTACAGATGCAGTAGAGGAGTCCTCTTCCGGGGGAAATGTTGGTCTGCTGAAAACAGATGGTGGTGTCTCTGGCTTGGTTATCCAAGCGCAGTTCTAGGATCTGCACAAACTGGGAATACATCCAGTACTAACTGTATCCATCCAAAAGCAAATTCTGTGCTTGGGGCACCTGTAAGCATAAAATATCGGGGAAAACAAATGAGATATGCAACTTTGAGCATCCCAAAAAATGCCTCGACCTCCCCAAACATCTCGCCGCTTGGTGACTTCAATCTAAGACATAAAATGGAAGAATGTGGCAAATAATGTTATAGCAGAAATAATCCCTGGAGGCAACTCAGATGAAAAATCACACACACATGAGCTGCTGAACTTCTAGAGGTGTGACTCGACCCCTGCAGCCACAAATAGGTGAGTACCAGAGACTATCCAGGTGATGACAGCACCGTAACACAGATATTCTTTACTGCCAGTATACAACCAATGAAGTTTAAACTGTCCACAGTATTATACATATATACTGTCTGGACAAGAGGAAAGATACATGATAATATATACGTGAAAGATACTTGATACATATATCAACTATTATACAAACTATCAGTGTCAGCTATGATACAAACTATCAGTGTCAGTTATCATATAAACTATCAGTGTCAGCTAACATATAAACTATCACTGTCGACTATCATACAAACTATCATTGTCAGCTATCATAGAAACTATCAGTGTCAGCTATCATATAAACTATCAGTGTCAGCTAACATATAAACTATCAGTGTCAGCTATCATATAAACTATCAGTGTCAGCTATCATATAAACTATCAGTGTCAGCTAACATATAAACTATCAGTGTCAGCTATCATATAAACTATCAGTGTCAGCTATCATATAAACTATCAGTGTCAGCTATCATATAAACTATCAGTGTCAGCTAACATATAAACTATCAGTGTCAGCTATCATATAAACTATCAGTGTCAGCTATCATATAAACTATCAGTGTCAGCTAACATATAAACTATCAGTGTCAGCTATCATATAAACTATCAGTGTCAGCTATCATATAAACTATCAGTGTCAGCTATCATATAAACTATCAGTGTCAGCTATCATATAAACTATCAGTGTCAGATATCATATAAACTATCAGTGTCAGCTATCATATAAACTATCAGTGTCAGCTATCATACAAACTATCAGTGTCAGCTATCATATAAACTATCAGTGTCAGCTAACATATAAACTATCAGTGTCAGCTAACATATAAACTATCAGTGTCAGCTAACATAAACTATCACTGTCGACTATCATAAAAACTATCAGTGTCAGCTATCATATAAACTATCAGTGTCAGCTATCATACAAACTATCAGTGTCAGCTATCATATAAACTATCAGTGTCAGCTATCATATAAACTATCAGTGTCAGCTATCATATAAACTATCAGTGTCAGCTATCATATAAACTATCAGTGTCAGCTATCATATAAACTATCAGTGTCAGCTATCATATAAACTATCAGTGTCAGCTATCATATAAACTATCAGTGTCAGCTATCATATAAACTATCAGTGTCAGCTATCATACAAACTATCAGTGTCAGCTATCATATAAACTATCAGTGTCAGCTATCATATAAACTATCAGTGTCAGCTATCATATAAACTATCAGTGTCAGCTATCATATAAACTATCAGTGTCAGCTATCATATAAACTATCAGTGTCAGCTATCATACAAACTATCAGTGTCAGCTATCATATAAACTATCAGTGTCAGCTAACATATAAACTATCAGTGTCAGCTAACATATAAACTATCACTGTCGACTATCATATAAACTATCAGTGTCAGCTATCATACAAACTATCAGTGTCAGCTATCATACAAACTATCATTGTCAGCTATCATACAAACTATCATTGTCAGCTATCATACAAACTATCAGTGTCAGCTATCATACAAACTATCATTGTCAGCTATCATACAAACTATCAGTGTCAGCTATCATACAAACTATCATTGTCAGCTATCATACAAACTATCAGTGTCAGCTATCATACAAACTATCATTGTCAGCTATCATACAAACTATCATTGTCAGCTATCATACAAACTATCATTGTCAGCTATCATACAAACTATCATTGTCAGCTATCATACAAACTATCAGTGTCAGCTATCATACAAACTATCATTGTCAGCTATCATACAAACTATCATTGTCAGCTATCATACAAACTATCATTGTCAGCTATCATACAATCACTGTCAGCTATCATACAAACTATCAGTGTCAGCTATCATACAATCACTGTCAGCTATCATACAAACTATCACTGTCAGCTATCATACAATCACTGTCAGCTATCATACAAACTATCATTGTCAGCTATCATACAATCACTGTCAGCTATCATACAATCACTGTCAGCTATCATACAAACTATCATTGTCAGCTATCATACAATCACTGTCAGCTATCATACAAACTATCATTGTCAGCTATCATACAATCACTGTCAGCTATCACAAAATCACTGTCAGCTATCATACAAACTATCATACAATCACTGTCAGCTATCATACAAACTATCATTGTCAGCTATCATACAATCACTGTCAGCTATCATACAATCACTGTCAGCTATCATACAAACTATCATTGTCAGCTATCATACAATCACTGTCAGCTATCATACAATCACTGTCAGCTATCATACAATCACTGTCAGCTATCATACAAACTATCATTGTCAGCTATCATACAATCACTGTCAGCTATCATACAAGCTATCATTGTCAGCTATCATACAATCACTGTCAGCTATGATACAAACAATCACTGTCAGCTATCATACAATCACTGTCAGCTATGATACAAACTATCACTGTCAGCTATGATACAAACAATCACTGTCAGCTATCATACAATCACTGTCAGCTATGATACAAACTATCACTGTCAGCTATGATACAAACAATCAGTCAGCTATCATACAATCACTGTCAGCTATGATAAAAACTATCACTGTCAGCTATGATACAATCACTGTCAGCTATGATACAATCACTGTCAGCTATGATACAAACAATCACTGTCAGCTATCATACAATCACTGTCAGCTATGATACAATCACTGTCAGCTATGATACAATCACTGTCAGCTATGATACAATCACTGTCAGCTATGATACAATCACTGTCAGCTATGATACAAACAATCACTGTCAGCTATCATACAATCACTGTCAGCTATGATACAAACTATCATTGTCAGCTATCATACATACAATCACTGTCAGCTATCATACAATCACTGTCAGCTATGATACAATCACTGTCAGCTATGATACAATCACTGTCAGCTATGATACAAACAATCACTGTCAGCTATCATACAAACTATCACTGTCAGCTCATACAAATTATTACAAGTGGTAGCGCCTTTGGCTCACAACTGAGGGGTCCAGGTTCGATCTTATAAACTCAGCTCTTGTCCCCGCCAGATGTAACCGGGCTGTGGCTCGTACGTTGGACTGCGTGCGGCCAGCAGTAACAGCCTGGTTGATCAGGCCCTGATCCATCGGGAGGCCTGGTCATGGACCGGGCCGCGGGGGCGTTGATCCCCGGAATAACCTCCAGGTAACACACACATGACCACAGTAACCACAAGGTGTTCTTACCTAGCTGTGTTTGTAGAAGTCGAGTCACAGCTCCTGTGTGTGATGGATGAGAAGTTTGTGGGGAATTGGGAGAGGTTTGTGAGGAATAGGGAGAGGTTTGAGGGATGGAGAGGTCTGTGGGGGATGGGGAGAGGTTTGTGGGGGGATGGGGAGAGGTCTGTGGGGGATGAGGAGAGGTCTGTGGGGGATGGAGAGAGGTCTGTGGGGGATGGGGAGAGGTCTGTGGGGGATGGAGAGAGGTCTGTGGGGGATGGAGAGAGGTCTGTGGGGGATGGGGAGAGGTCTGTGGGGAATGGGGAGAGGTCTGTGGGGAATGGGAAGGATATCTGTCCAGCGGGAACGTAGCGGTGATGAGGAAGGCTAGAGACCATGGACTCTGGCCACTGGACCATATATGGTCCGCTGGTCGGCCACCATGACCACCAAAGCCCACCCACCCTAAACTATATACAGTGAGGTCCTCACCTATTTGTGGTTGTAGGGGTCGAGTCACAGCTCCTGGCCCCTTGTATGAGAGATGCCAAGCCCATGATGATCCTTTTCAAATCACTTGTTCTCTCTAGGCTGGAATACTGCTGTACATTAACATCTCCATACAAAGCAGGTGAAATCGCAGATCTAGAGAGTGTACAGAGATCCTTTACTGCACGTATAAGTTCTGTCAAGCACCTTAACTACTGGGAACGCTTGAAAGCACTTGACTTGTACTCGTTGGAACGCAGGAGGGAGAGATATATCATAATCTACACTTGGAAAATCTTGGAAGGAATGGTCCCAAATCTGCACACACAAATCACTCCCTACGAAAGTAAAAGACTGGGCAGGCGATGCAAAATGCCGCCAATAAAAAGTAGGGGCGCCATTGGTACACTAAGAGAAAACACCATAAGTGTCCGGGGCCCAAAACTGTTCAACAGCCTCCCATCAAGCATTAGGGGAATTGCCAATAAACCCCTGGCTGCCTTCAAGAGAGAGCTGGACAGATACCTAAAGTCAGTGCCGGATCAGCCGGGCTGTGGCTCGTACGTCGGACTGCGTGCGGCCAGCAGTAACAGCCTAGTTGATCAGGCCCTGATCCATCGGGAGGCCTGGTCGTGGACCGGGCCGCGGGGGCGTTGATCCCCGGAATAACCTCCAGGTAACCTCCAGAATAACCTCCAGGTATGTCTCAGTGTGTACACATGAAGGAGGCTTCCGTAGGTCAGCGCCCCTAGCGGCCCGACCCTGAACCAGGCCTCCCGATGGATGGCCTGAGCCATGAGGCTGTTGGTGCTGGAATAAGCGTAGAAGCTGAAAATGGTATAAAAAATAATGACAAGCTGATGAGTAAGACACATGTGCAACAGTTGGGTATCTTTATTGATGAAACGTTTCGCCCACACAGTAGACTTCTCCCGTCAGATACAGCAGGTGTAGTCATATCTCCATCAACCTAGGAGATATGAGGTGGTTAGTCCCTCAGCCTGGAGACGAGTGCAGTTCCATGGAACAACATGAAGGTGAAGCTTCATGTTGTTCCAGATCCTGGAGCTGAACTCTTCTCCAGACTGAGGGACTGACCACCTCATATCTCCTAGGTTGATGGAGATATGACTACACCTGCTGTATCTGAATGAAGAAGCTTACTGTGTAGGCAAATGTGTCTTAAGAGGAAACTGGACAAGTATCCAGCAGCAACAGTCTGACTGACCAAGCAAGCACCAGACGATCTGGCCTATGGTCGGGCTCCGGGAGTAATAAAATATCTCGGAACTCATCGAAGGTAGATCAGAAACTCGTAAACTTTACTCTTGAAGACAACCAGAAGTGTGGTGGTACTTTATGCATGAAAGGAGAGAGCTGAAAAGTCTCGGTCCCTACACATTTATTAAATTTTTCTTTCCTTTATTTGGAAGGGCTTTATGTTGCAGTATGACTTGGGTTGGTAGCATGGGTTGATGTCCACCAGGCACACGGTGGTGAGCAGGGGCCAGCGACCTGGACAACCCAATATGGTAGTGGTATTGTGCCCAACGCACCACCCACCCCCATACCCATGCTGTTGCCTGGCAACCATCCTCACTCTTTCTTTACCCGCAGCTTACCTGTACCTGCTTCCTCTGTACCAGGGTTGCCTGGTACAGAGCAGGTCCTGGACCAGGCTTGTCTGTTGCCTGCCTGGTTAACCAGGTTGTTACTGCTGCCCCTATACAACAACACATTGGTTAATATTCCTACACATTCTCCATTTCTTTGCTGCACATCACGACACAAAAGGCATAATAACACGAGGGCAAACAAACCAGGGAACGGGCGGAGTTCGAACCTATAGCAAGTGAATCTTAAAACTTCCCAGGCCAGTGTGTTCACCACTCATGCTAACCTCACTATGGTGTATAGAAATAGTTGGATATATCTTATTGTTAGTCTGCGTGCGGCTAGCTGGCACCAACAACCTGGTTGACCAGACCATCAACCAGGCGGATGGTCTGGAACCAGTAGTTGATATGTCACCTTGTTTGTTGTGTCACCTTGTTTTGGAGTGTCTGTGCACCTCCTGTACTGATCCAAGTACCGTGTACGTTGTAATCATGTGCCCTCACTTTCTATATTCATGTGAACACACATGACAATACTGTGACCTGAAGATCTATAGCAACTTTCTTTACATTCATTTTCATTCATTATTTCACCTTCATTAATTTTCTCTGTCTGTCTGTCTGTCTCTATCTCTCTCTCTCTACCATGGTACGCATTTCACTGTTGTTTTTTTTTCCAGTGAGCCTGGCGTCGACCAGTCTGGCCTGACCACAGACTGCCCCTTACCCTCTCTACCCCTTCTGAGATACCCTCCTGAGACAAAAGAATGCCCACGTAGTGTTAGCTCCAGCCCTCTGGAAGGAAACATGAAGCTATCGTAGCTACTGAACCTACAGTGCAATGCTGGATGATATCCTTAACTATCGTAGCTACTGAACCTACAGTGCAATGCTGGATGATATCCTTAACTATCGTAGCTACTGAACCTACAGTGCAATGCTGGAGGATATCCTTAACTATCGTAGCTACTGAACCTACAGTGCAATGCTGGATGATATCCTTAACTATCGTAGCTACTAAACAATAAATGGTTTAGAAAAGCGACAAGCTGAAGAATGAGACACTTATGCAACATATGGGAATCTTTACTGAGGAAACACTTCGCCACACAATGGCTTCATCAGTCTAATACAAAGAAGAACAGTGTAAAGAGAGGAAGAGTTTGAGGTAATCAGTCCCTCAGCCTGGAATCGATGTGTTCAGTCCATCAATCGTGAAGAAAGTACAGAATATGATGGGAGAAGTGACTTATATACTGTAGTCAGGTGAGTGGAAGTAGGAGGCGGCGGAGTCACAGTGGAACCATCCACTAGTGTAAGTAGATCTTCCTCCAAATGTTCAACAAGTGTTGAAGAATTCCTTGTATCAAGATCCCATGATGTTGCAGACACTGCAACATAGATTCTGTGGGGCGCTGACCCCTGGAATGTATAAGTATACAAAGAAATGAGGACAGGTGGAGAGAAGGAAGGAAATGAGGGCAGAAAGAAGAAAATAAGGGCAGTGGGAAAGAAATGAGGGACTATAGAAAGAAGAGAAGGAAATGTCTTAAGAAGTGAAGGGAAAAGAAAGGGAGAGCTTAATACACAAACAGCCTAATTGATCAGGCCTTGATCCTCCACAGGAAGGGTTGGTCGAGGGACGGGCCACGAGGTGCTGACCCGAAATCCTCAATGCCCAACTGAAGTCTCCCAGTATCTTCACCAGGTGCCAGATCAACCAGGCTGTGAAGGATATGTGGGTCAGAGGGCCGCCAGCAACAACAGCCTGGTTGACCAGGCTAGCATCAGACGAGCCTGACTCAAGGCCGGGCTCCGGGAGTAGAGAAACTCTCGAAACTCATCAACGGTAAAGACTGACACACAGCATTACCTCGCGATGGAATATGACAGGGAAACATACCTGGAGGGTATTCCGGGGATCAACGCCCCCGCGGGCCGGTCCACGACCAGGCCTCCCGGTGGATCAGGACCTGATCAACCAGGCTGTTACTGCTGGCCGCACGTAGTCCAACATACGAACCACAGCCCGGCTGATCCGGCACCGAATAAGCATCTGTCCAGCTCCCACTTGAAGGCAGCCAGGGGCTAGGTTTTGTTCCCAATACTATAGTAGCAGCACACTGCGGGGTCCCACAATGTAACTATCATACAGAGTGGTGAAGAAACACATTACGCATATTCCCACAATGTAACTATCATACAGAGTGGTGAAGGAACACATTACGCATATTCCCACAATGTAACTATCATACAGAGTGGTGAAGGAACACATTACGCATATTCCCACAATGTAACTATCATACAGAGTACGGCAGAACACAGTGCTGATACACCCTATATTTTGTTAACGAAAAAACTTCGGAAAGGGCCATTCTCAGCCTAATAGCCAATGCTACCTCCCCTCCTACCACCTTTCACTGCTAGTCGCTAGTACGCGATTCACAGTGATTTGAAGACGTGTAGAGGGGGAGGGAGGGGGAGAAAACACGCGAACTACGGAGAAAACACGAAGGTAACTACCGTAGAAGAGTGTCACAACTTGCACGATATTTACGGCAGCCTCACCCGCCATTCCGTCTTCTGAGTCAGTGAAGATGGGGATACCTGAAGGTTGCCTGTAGACCATTCCGGGGGTCACCGCCCCCCGCGGCCCACTTCCAGACCAGGTCTCACCCAGTGATGGCCTTCATCACTTAGTGGCACACCCCAGTAACACCCTCCAACACCAGTAACACTTTGTAGCATCCATCAACATCCTACAACACAGTAACACCCTCTAACATCTCCAACACCAAGCAACATCAACACTCAGTAACATCCAGCAACACTTAGTAACGTCTCCAACACCCAGCAACACCCAGTATCACCCAGCAACACCAAGGTTTAACACTACCTTCCACTTGTTTTGCACCTCACGTCCCACCTTCACTTTCCAATACTGAACTCTGCAAGACACATCACCAGAGCGCTTTCAACCACCTTACAAAATACCTCTCACATACCTGTGAGTTGTTTCCAGAGTTCTACTCTCGTAGCCCGGCCCTTGGCAGGTTTGTTTGTCAGGAAACTGTCTTCTGACACGCAATTTGACACCTGACATCCCTGAAGGAAGACAAGGCACCTGACACACATGGCAAGGTAAGGTAAGCATTCTACAGTCTGCTTGACAGTCTGCTTGGCAACCTGCTTTACAGTCTGCTTGGCAGACTGCTTTACAGTCTGCCTGGCAACCTGCTTTACAGTCTGCTTGAGAAAGATGGTTGACAGTCAGCTTGACAGGCAATCAGCCTGAAGGCCTGGTCTGAGACAACACAGCGACAGTTTAATCTCCTGAACCATCAACACAGCGACAGTCTGAACCACTCAACAACGCTGCGACAGTTTAAACACTCACAAGCAGTTAAAACTGTATATTATTATTATTATAATCAAGGGAGAAGCGCTAAACCCGGTGGATTATATACAGCGCCTGGGGGGGGGATGTGGAAGGCATTCAGGCTTAATTCGGGGAACTGGAGCACAGATTCAATTCCCTAAATCAAGAGCCCCTCACCAACATCAAGGAACCTTTCTTGAGGGGCTAAAACTGTATAAAAATCAGCAGTTTGAAGAACTGACTGACCAACTGCCCAAGACAATATTTTTTTTTATAGGAAGAGAAAAGAAGCAGCAATTCTTATGGTTTTAGGAAGCGAAAAGTCGAGCAGGCAGCGAGTGGTCCCCTTTATCTATGGCCCGTGTGGTCCCCCATCCATGGCCCTAAGGCCAGTCATTCGTGGGGCCATGAATATTAAGTCACCATGGTTGGCTTCTCAACCATGGTGGACCTTGTATTGAAGTTGGTAGAATTACCGACAATATGTCGGATAAAAGGACACAAGTGCAACTAATGTGACATTTTATTGTGGCAACGTTTCGCTCTCTAGGAACTTTGTTAAGCTGTTACAAACAATACATGTATTACTACTACTACTACCACTAGTGTTACACCTCACTCTGAGTCTATATATACCCTATGTGTCTATGTATTGTTTGTAACTGCTTGACAAAGTTCCTGGAGAGCGAAACGTTGCCACAGTAAAATGTCACATTAGTTGCACTTGTGTCCTTTTTACCTGCTTCCCTCTCTCACTGGCTGGAGCAATCATAGCTTTCTCTCTCTCTCTCTCTCTCTCTCTCTCTCTCTCTCTCTCTCTCTCTCTCTCTCTCTCTTCTCTCTCTCTCTCTCTCTCATACTGTTTATTATTCAGTGAAAATTCCCAGAAGTAGGTCTTGAAGATTTTTATCAATATTTTCGCAAAAAAATGTGACGTTCTTTCATGGCCTTGTTATCACAGTTACTCCAAATTCATTATTATTATTATTATTATTATTATTATTATTATTATTATTATTATTATAAGTGTTGTGGGTTATCGTGTGACGGGATATGTCGTTAAAACAGATATAAGAGTTTGTATGTTATTCGCACAGTAGCTACCAAGAGTGGCGACAATTACAGCTACAGCTGGGTGGCTGGCTAGCTGGCTGGATGGATGGATGGATGGATGGATGGATGGCTAGCTGGCTGACTGGCTGGCTGGCTGGCTGGATGGATGGATAGCTAGCTAGCTAGCTAGCTGGGTGGCTGGCTGGCTGGATGGATGGATGGCTAGCTAGCTAGCTGGATAGATGGATGGATGGCTAGC
Organism: Cherax quadricarinatus; assembly: GCF_038502225.1. Classification (NCBI taxonomy): domain Eukaryota; kingdom Metazoa; phylum Arthropoda; class Malacostraca; order Decapoda; family Parastacidae; genus Cherax; species Cherax quadricarinatus. Next base: position 1,322,339 of record NC_091378.1, read on the forward strand.
TGGGTGGCTGGCTAGCTGGCTTGGTGGCTGGGTGGTGATGAGTGTCGCCTGGTAGTCAAGAAGGTAGTGAGACTGGCAAGTACCAGTGTAATCTTCTTCTTCAACAATCTCAACTATTCTTATCAATAACTTACAAACCACACAGATGAATGACACACTTGTGCAGAGACGTTTCGCCCACCAGTTACTTATCACTCCAGTACAGAGACAAATACTTAAGACTATAGAAGCTATGTAGAAGTTTGAGGCAATCTTTTAATATCATTGATATACCTATGATGAGTTTCAAGAGTTTTTCCACTACCGGAGCCCGGCCATGGGCCAGGCTCGTTTGATGCTAGTTTGGTCAACCAGGCTGTTGCTGGTAGTGGCCTGCTGCCCCACATATCCATCACAGCCTGGTTGATCTGGCACCTGGTGAAGATACATGTCCAGTTACCACTTAAAGACTTGTACAATAATTCCAGCAGTTTCTGATATCTTCTGGTAAGATGGTGAATAATCTGGGGCCACGGATGCTGATATAGTGTTCTCTTATTGTGCCCACTGCGCCCCTGCTTTTCACTGGGTATATTTTGCACTTACTCCCATATCTCTCAGTTCAGTATATTATGGTAACATACTAATTATGATACTTATCCGGTTTCCTCTTGAAAACTTGTCCCATGTCACATGTCCCAGCAGTGTTTATATCTTCTGATAAGATGTTGAATAAGTAGTCTGGGTGATCAGTCCCTCAGCCTAGAAATGTACTGATGAGTAAGACACACATATGCAACAGTCCAAAACGTATCGCTTATGCAGAAGGCTTTATCAAATGTAGAGAATACAGTCTTGGTGTTTGACTGAAGAAAGCTACCACGTAGGTGATCAGTTTCAACAGTGAAGATGCCCAACTCTTGTACACGAGTCTCATCAAATTATCGATATCTTATAATAATTTACACATGGAGAGGTGTTGATAAATTACACATGTGTAACACTTGGGTATTACTGTCGAAACGTTTGGCCACACATTGGCTTTATCAGTCCAATACAGAGAATAGTGAAGATCAGAAGGAGTTTGAGGTAATCAGTCCCTCAGCCTGGAGTCGATGAAATTTCTGTCGTATGAAACATCACATAGAAAGGTGATGTTTTGTACAACAGTTTTGAACACTGATCACCTGTGTGCTGTTTCCTAGTTAGGTGTTTGTAAGACTCTACAATCACTGTTGTGTCACATATTTGACAAAACTTACAATCCAGATGACAATCTAAGGAACTAACAATGAAATAGTTGTATTAAACGTGCATCAATTGTTGTGTTAAGGTAATGTTTTGTTTGTAGGTGCATCAATTGTTGTGTTGATGTCAGCAGGGCCCACTATGAGTGAACAACACTAGTGAGAGGACACACTGGAGTACATAGTACTGACAGCTTGGCATACATTATGGTCTGGCATCCTCAACATTCGGCTAACACATACATGGTACCAGTGTAAAGTGAAGTATCACACTACTGAACATTTAAGTCATACTTATCCTACTTCAGGTCACACATGTCCCTCCAGGTTGCCGGAAACCTTACCTGCAACCAAACAAAATAATTTATTAAAAAAACGAGCAAAATGGACTGATAATTTGTTGTTGTATAGAAGTTAAACCATGCTAGCTACACGGAGGTAAACCATGCTAGCTACACGGAGGTAAACCATGCTAGCTACACCGAGGTAAACCATGCTAGCTACACGGAGGTAAACTATGCTAGCTACACGGAGGTAAACCATGCTAGCTACACGGAGGTAAACCATGCTAGCTACACGGAGGTAAACTATGCTAGCTACACGGAGGTAAACCATGCTAGCTACACGGAGGTAAACTATGCTAGCTACACGGAGGTAAACCATGCTAGCTACACGGAGGTAAACCATGCTAGCTACACGGAGGTAAACTATGCTAGCTACACGGAGGTAAACCATGCTAGCTACACGGAGGTAAACCATGCTAGCTACACGGAGGTAAACTATGCTAGCTACACGGAGGTAAACCATGCTAGCTACACGGAGGTAAACTATGCTAGCTACACGGAGGTAAACCATGCTAGCTACACGGAGGTAAACCATGCTAGCTACACGGAGGTAAACTATGCTAGCTACACGGAGGTAAACCATGCTGGCTACACGGAGGTAAACTATGCTAGCTACACGGAGGTAAACTATGCTAGCTACACGGAGGTAAACTATGCTAGCTACACGGAGGTAAACTATGCTAGCTACACGGAGGTAAACTATGCTAGCTACACGGAGGTAAACTATGCTAGCTACACGGAGGTAAACTATGCTAGCTACACGGAGGTAAATTATGCTAGCTACACGGAGGTAAACCATGCTAGCTACACGGAGGTATAAACTATGCTAGCTACACGGAGGTAAACTATGCTAGCTACACGGAGGTAAACCATGCTAGCTACACGGAGGTAAACCATGCTAGCTACATGGAGGTAAACCATGCTAGCTACACGGAGGTAAACTATGCTAGCTACACGGAGGTAAACCATGCTAGCTACACGGAGGTAAACCATGCTAGCTACACGGAGGTAAACCATGCTAGCTACACGGAGGTAAACCATGCTAGCTACACGGAGGTAAACTATGCTAGCTACACGGAGGTAAACTATGCTAGCTACACGGAGGTAAACTATGCTAGCTACACGGAGGTAAACTATGCTAGCTACACGGAGGTAAACTATGCTAGCTACACGGAGGTAAACTATGCTAGCTACACGGAGGTAAACCATGCTAGCTACACGGAGGTAAACTATGCTAGCTACACGGAGGTAAACTATGCTAGCTACACGGAGGTAAACCATGCTAGCTACACGGAGGTAAACCATGCTAGCTACATGGAGGTAAACCATGCTAGCTACATGGAGGACAAACCATGCTAGCTACATGGAAGACAAACCATGCTAGCTACATGGAGGACAAACCATGCTAACTACATGGAGGACAAACCATGCTAGTTACACGGAGGACAAACCATGCTAGCTACATGGAGGACAAACCATGCTAGCTACAAGGAGGTAAACCATGCTAGCTACAAGGAGGTAAACCATGCTAGCTACACGGAGGTAAACTATGCTAGCTACACGGAGGTAAACTATGCTAGCTACACGGAGGTAAACTATGCTAGCTACACAGAGGTAAACCATGCTAGCTACACGGAGGTAAACCATGCTAGCTACACGGAGGTAAACCATGCTAGCTACACGGAGGTAAACCATGCTAGCTACACGGAGGTAAACCATGCTAGCTACAAGGAGGACAAACCATGCTAGCTACATGGAGGACAAACCATGCTAGCTACATGGAGGACAAACCATGCTAGCTACATGGAGGACAAACCATGCTAACTACATGAAGGACAAACCATGCTAGCTACATGGAGGACAAACCATGCTAGCTACATGGAGGACAAACCATGCTAGCTACATGGAGGACAAACCATGCTAGCTACATGGAGGACAAACCATGCTAGCTACATGGAGGACAAACCATGCTAGCTACATGGAGGACAAACCATGCTAGCTACATGGAGGACAAACCATGCTAACTACATGGAGGACAAACCATGCTAGTTACATGGAGGACAAACCATGCTAACTACATGGAGGACAAACCATGCTAGCTACATGGAGGACAAACCATGCTAGCTACATGGAGGTAAACCATGCTAGCTACATGGAAGACAAACCATGCTAGCTACATGGAGGACAAACCATGCTAGCTACATTGAGGACAAACCATGCTAGCTACATGGAGGTAAACCATGCTAGCTACATGGAAGACAAACCATGCTAACTACTTGGAGGACAAACCATGCTAGCTACATGGAGGACAAACCATGCTAGCTACATGGAGGACAAACCATGCTAGCTACAAGGACAAACCATGCTAGCTACATGGAGGACAAACCATGCTAGCTACATGGAGGACAAACCATGCTAGCTACATGGAGGACAAACCATGCTAGCTACATTTAGGTAAACCATGCTAGCTACATGGAAGACAAACCATGCTAACTACATGGAGGACAAACCATGCTAGCTACATTGAGGACAAACCATGCTAGCTACATGGAGGTAAACCATGCTAGCTACATGGAAGACAAACCATGCTAGCTACATGGAGGACAAACCATGCTAGCTACATGGAGGACAAACCATGCTAGCTACATGGAGGTAAACCATGCTAGCTACATGGAAGACAAACCATGCTAGCTACATGGAGGACAAACCATGCTAGCTACATGGAGGTAAACCATGCTAGCTACATGGAAGACAAACCATGCTAACTACATGGAGGACAAACCATGCTAGCTACATGGAGGACAAACCATGCTAGCTACATGGAGGACAAACCATGCTAGCTACATGGAGGACAAACCATGCTAGCTACATGGAGGACAAACCATGCTAGCTACATGGAGGACAAACCATGCTAGCTACATGGAGGACAAACCATGCTAGCTACATGGAGGACAAACCATGCTAGCTACACTTAACTGTTCAATATACGTGCATGTAAATGTGCAAAAGTATGAGAGAGTAAATCCCACAGGCGATTTTCCGTGGCGTTTCCCTTCCCAGTGTTCACTACACATGGATGCACCCGTGTGACACCACGTGTCATTACTGATAATATAAGACACTGACGCGTTGATGAAGGAGACACATGTGCAGCACCTAGGTATCTTTATTGTTGCAATGTTTCAACTGGGAATCAGGTGAATATAACACTGGAGACAGTAGAGGAAGTAATCTTAAGGTGATGGTTGCCTCTGCCTGCGTATGCTGCAATGGAATACACTCAACACTGACTAGTGTTGCAACACCTTCTTGGAGGTCAAATTTACCTACATGGAGGGTGTTCCGTGGGTCAACGCCCCCTGCAGCCCAGTCCTTGACCAGGCCTAAAGGTGGATCAGGACCTGATCAATCAGAGTGTTAGGTTAGGAAATATGACTCGGTGTTTCTCCTCTCACCCTTCAGGGAAAAAGCTGCCTTGATACCTGAAGATTTCCGGGGGTCAACGCCCCCGCAACCCGGTCCCAGAAAAGGCCTCTTGGTGGATGAAGGCCTGATCAACCAGTCTGTTACTGCCGGCTGCTCGAAGGTGTGTTAGACTTCCTAGGATAGGCCAGTAGGCCTACTGCACTCTTACGATCTTGGTATGTTCTTACAATACAATTTGGGTGTCTGGTACGCAGTAACACTGCCACCCCAGTAACATCCCTGCCACTCCAGTAAGGTGTCAGCAGAACACCAGCAGCAACAGTCTGGTTGACCCAGTAACATCCCCAATTAACAGACCACAATGGAAATAAGTGATTTTCTCTGACTATTTTTCATTATGCTAGGTAATTTACAGTATGTATGATAATTGTAATTATGTGTACCTGTCCCTAAATAAACTTAATACCCGGTAACATCACCGCCACTACTAGTAGCACCACCACTAACAGCACTAGCATCACCAGCACCACAAACAGCATCACTAGCATCACCACCACTAACAGCAGTACTAGCATCACCACCACTAACAGCATCACTAGCATCACCACCACTAACAGCATCACTAGCATCACCACCACTAACAGCATCACTACCATCACCACCACTAACAGCATCACTAGCATCACCACCACTAACAGCATCACTAGCATCACCACGACTAACAGCATCACTAGCATCACCATCACTAACAGCATCACTACCATCACCACCACTAACAGCATCACTAGCATCACCACCACTAACAGCATCACTAGCATCACCACTAACAGCATCACTAGCATCACCACCACTAACAGCATCACTACCATCACCACCACTAACAGCATCACTAGCATCACCACCACTAACAGCAGTGCTAGCATCACGAGCACCACTAACAGCATCACTAGCATCACCACCACTAACAGCATCACTAGCATCACCACCACTAACAGCATCACTACCATCACCACCACTAACAGCATCACTAGCATCACCACCACTAACAGCAGTGCTAGCATCACGAGCACCACTAACAGCATCACCACCACTAACAGCAGTACTAGCATCAGCACCACTAACAGCATCACTAGCATCACCACCACTAACAGCAGTACTAGCATCACCACCACTAACAGCATCACTAGCATCACCACCACTAACAGCAGTGCTAGCATCACCACCACCAACAGCATCACTAGCATCACCACCACTAACAGCAGTACTAGCATCACCACCACTAACAGCAGTACTAGCATCACCACCACTAACAGCACTAGCATCACCAGCACCACAAACAGCATCACTAGCATCACCACCACTAACAGAAGTACTAGCATCACCAGCACCACTAACAGCATCACTAGCATCACCACCACTAACAGCAGTACTAGCATCACCACTACTAACAGCATCACTAGCATCACCACCACTAACAACAGTACTAGCATCACCACCACTAACAGCATCACTAGCATCACCACCACTAACAGCAGTACTAGCATCACCAGCACCACTAACAGCATCACTAGCATCACCACCACTAACAGCATCATTAGCATCACCACCACTAACAGCATCACTACCATCACCACCACTAACAGCATCACTAGCATCACCACCACTAACAGCAGTGCTAGCATCACGAGCACCACTAACAGCATCACTACCATCACCACCACTAACAGCATCACTACAATCACCCCCACTAACAGCAGTACTAACACCATCAGCACCACTACCAGCATCACAAGCACCACCACTAACAGCATCATCAGCACCACTAACAGCATCACTAGCATCACCACCGCTAACAGCGTCACAAGCACCACCACTACCAGCATCACAAGCACCACTACTAACAGCATCACCAGCACCACCACTAGCAGCATCACCAAGGCACATCTGGTAAACACAGAGCTCAGCTCCAGGAATCCTGTATACCTCCATCCTCTTGTTCACAGAAAACGGTGTGTGAGGCATCTCTAGTTACAGCATACGCAGACTCGGGTTCCCTAGTAATAAAGGCCAACAAAGGGCCTTTTATAACGAGTCACAATGGCCTCCTGGCAGTGCGTCGCGTCCTAAGGGGCAGTAAATGTCACCAGCAAGCAATGGGTGGAGTCCAAGGAAGGGCTGCTGCATTATTCCAGTTGTGGTGGAGTGGGAGGCTGTACCGGGATAACAAAAGATTGACTGCCTTCGGGAATTTCAACGCTACAGAAAGTACTTATCCCCGGGTCGGGCCGCGGGGTTGTAGGAAAAACTCCAGAAACACATCACAGGTAAAGCACAGCTAAGAAACTCTGGTATAATTCCTAACAATACTCACTGAATGTTCTCAAGGTGGGAGACTTTCGCTTCCTAACGAGTCACAAATATTAAAGCCTAAAGTTACCGTAAACAATTATTTTTTCGTCAAATGGAACGTCTCAACTACAAGAACGAAACACAGTGACTAATGTCCTACACATCAACCACAAACATCAACAAGTACTCTCTCCCGTCACCACTCAGAGAACCAACACATCAATCACACACCACCATCGAAAATAACCATTAAAATTACCTCAGCAGAAGACACGGAAAAAATGCAAGAAGATATAAGCAAAATTTTGCAGCAAGCAGTGGAGAATAACATGACGTTCAGCAGTGACAAATTCCAGATATTTATATACGGACAAAACAAAGGACTCACAAAGTCACTGTGTATAAACACAAGAGTACACTAAACAGTACGAAAGGAACATGATGTAATAATGTCAGCTGACTCGTTATTTATAGAAAACAATAAGGCAAATATCATTACAGCCAAGAAGATGACAGGGTGAATAATGAAAACTTACAAAGCAATGGAAAGTGCCAATGATGACACTATTCAAATCACTTGTACTCTCGCGTTTAGAGTACTGTTCAGTGTTGACGGCCCCGTTCAGGGCAGGAGAGAATATCAAAGCTGCAACAGATACAGAGATAGTTTACGGCCCACACAGACCCAATAAAGCATTTAAATTACCGGAAACGCCTCAAATTCCTATACTCATAACAACGTAACAAAATACTGGGGTGACAAATATGATAGGAAATGCAGAATACAACCAGTGAAAACCAGGGGCACCATAGAAACAATAAGAGAACATTATATCAACATTCTTGGTTCCAGAATTTCAAAACATCTTACCAGAAGACGACAGAAACACTGCTGGAATAAGTGTACAAGTCTTCAAGAGGAAAGTCAACGAGTACAGAGGTCAAATGCCAGCCCAATCTGGCTGTGATGGACATGTGGGGCAGCGGGCCGCCAGCAGCAACAGCCTGGTTGACCAAGCTAGAACCAGACAAGCCAGACCCAGGACCGGATTGCGGTAGTAGGAAAACTCTCGAAACTCGATCAAAGATATGCTCCCACACCAGCACTCATATACCAGCACTCTCACACCACTACTACCACACCAGCACTCTCACACCACTACTCCCACACCAGCACTCTTATACCAGCACTCTCACACCACTACTCCCACACCAGCACTCTTATACCAGCACTCTCACACCACTACTCCCACACCAGCACTCTTATACCAGCACTCTCACACCACTACTCCCACACCAGCACTCTTATACCAGCACTCTCACACCACTACTCCCACACCAGCACTCTCACACCACTACTCCCACACCAGCACTCTTATACCAGCACTCTCACACCACTACTCCCACACCAGCACTCTTATACCAGCACTCTCACACCACTACTCCCACACCAGCACTCTTACACCAGCACTCTCACACCACTACTCCCACACCAGCACTCTTATACCAGCACTCTCACACCACTACTCCCACACCAGCACTCTTACACCAGCACTCTCACACCACTACTCCCACACCAGCACTCTTACACCAGCACTCTCACACCACTACTCCCACACCAGCACTCTTATATCAGCACTCTCACACCACTACTCCCACACCAGCACTCTTATACCAGCACTCTCACACCACTACTCCCACACCAGCACTCTTATACCAGCACTCTCACACCACTACTCCCACACCAGCACTCTTATACCAGCACTCTCACACCACTACTCCCACACCAGCACTCTTATACCAGCACTCTCACACCACTACTCCCACACCAGCACTCTTATACCAGCACTCTCACACCACTACTCCCACACCAGCACTCTTACACCAGCACTCTCACACCACTACTCCCTCACCAGCACTCTTACACCAGCACTCTCACACCACTACTCCCACACCAGCACTCTTATACCAGCACTCTCACACCACTACTCCCACACCAGCACTCTTATACCAGCACTCTCACACCACTACTCCCACACCAGCACTCTTATACCAGCACTCTCACACCACTACTCCCACACCAGCACTCTTATACCAGCACTCTCACACCACTACTCCCACACCAGCACTCTTATACCAGCACTCTCACACCACTACTCCAACACCAGCACTCCCACACCAGCACTCTTATACCAGCACTCTCACACCACTACTACCACACCAGCACTCTTATACCAGCACTCTCACACCACTACTCCCACACCAGCACTCTTATACCAGCACTCTCACACCACTACTCCCACACCAGCACTCTTATACCAGCACTCTCACACCACTACTCCCACACCAGCACTCTTATACCAGCACTCTCACACCACTACTCCCACACCAGCACTCTTATACCAGCACTCTTATACCAGCACTCTCACACCACTACTCCCACACCAGCACTCTTACACCAGCACTCTCACACCACTACTCCCACACCAGCACTCTTACACCAGCACTCTCACACCACTACTCCCACACCAGCACTCTTATACCAGCACTCTCACACCACTACTCCCACACCAGCACTCTTATACCAGCACTCCCACACCAGCACTCTTATACCAGCACTCTTATACCAGCACTCTCACACCAGCACTCTTACACCAGCACTCTCACACCACTACTCCCACACCAGCACTCTTATACCAGCACTCTCACACCACTACTCCCACACCAGCACTCTTATACCAGCACTCTCACACCACTACTCCCACACCAGCACTCTTATACCAGCACTCTCACACCACTACTCCCACACCAGCACTCTTATACCAGCACTCTCACACCACTACTCCCACACCAGCACTCTTATACCAGCACTCTTATACCAGCACTCTCACACCAGCACTCTTACACCAGCACTCTCACACCACTACTCCCACACCAGCACTCTTATACCAGCACTCTCACACCACTACTCCCACACCAGCACTCTTATACCAGCACTCTCACACCACTACTCCCACACCAGCACTCTTATACCAGCACTCTCACACCACTACTCCCACACCAGCACTCTTATACCAGCACTCTCACACCACTACTCCCACACCAGCACTCTTATACCAGCACTCTCACACCACTACTCCCACACCAGCACTCTTATACCAGCACTCTCACACCACTACTCCCACACCAGCACTCTTACACCAGCACTCTCACACCACTACTCCCACACCAGCACTTATAACAGCACTCTCACACCACTACTCCCACACCAGCACTCTTATATCAGCACTCTTACACCACTACTCCCACACCAGCACTCTTACACCAGCACTCTCACACCACTACTCCCACACCAGCACTCTTATACCAGCACTCTCACACCACTACTACCACACCAGCACTCTCACACCACTACTCCCACACCAGCACTCTTATACCAGCACTCTCACACCACTACTACCACACCAGCACTCTCACACCACTACTACCACACCAGCACTCTCACACCACTACTACCACACCAGCACTCTCACACCACTACTACCACACCAGCACTCTCACACCAGCAGGCAAACACAGCAGCAACCACAGTAGCCTTCACGCACCTTATAAGCACGACCAGTGTAGCCACTGTCCCTGCCAGCTGGTCCAGGGTGAACACCGTCCCTGTCAGCTGGTCCAGGGTGAACACCGTCCCTGTCAGCTGGTCCAGGGCGAACACCGTCCCTGTCAGCTGGTCCAGGGTGAACACCGTCCCTGCCAGCTGGTCCAGGGCGAACACCGTCCCTGTCAGCTGGTCCAGGGTGAACACCGTCCCTGCCAGCTGGTCCAGGGCGAACACCGTCCCTGTCAGCTGGTCCAGGGTGAACACCGTCCCTGTCAGCTGGTCCAGGGCGAACACCGTCCCTGTCAGCTGGTCCAGGGCGAACACCGTCCCTGTCAGCTGGTCCAGGGTGAACACCGTCCCTGCCAGCTGGTCCAGGGTGAACACCGTCCCTGTCAGCTGGTCCAGGGTGAACACCGTCCCTGCCAGCTGGTCCAGGGTGAACACCGTCCCTGTCAGCTGGTCCAGGGCGAACACCGTCCCTGTCAGCTGGTCCAGGGCGAACACCGTCCCTGTCAGCTGGTCCAGGGTGAACACCGTCCCTGTCAGCTGGTCCAGGGCGAACACCGTCCCTGTCAGCTGGTCCAGGACGAACACCGTCCCTGCCAGCTGGTCCAGGGTGAACACCGTCCCTGTCAGCTGGTCCAGGACGAACACCGTCCCTGTCAGCTGGTCCAGGGCGAACACCGTCCCTGTCAGCTGGTCCAGGACGAACACCGTCCCTGCCAGCTGGTCCAGGGTGAACACCGTCCCTGTCAGCTGGTCCAGGACGAACACCGTCCCTGTCAGCTGGTCCAGGACGAACACCGTCCCTGCCAGCTGGTCCAGGGTGAACACCGTCCCTGTCAGCTGGTCCAGGACGAACACCGTCCCTGCCAGCTGGTCCAGGGTGAACACCGTCCCTGTCAGCTGGTCCAGGACGAACACCGTCCCTGCCAGCTGGTCCAGGGTGAACACCGTCCCTGTCAGCTGGTCCAGGACGAACACCGTCCCTGCCAGCTGGTCCAGGGTGAACACCGTCCCTGTCAGCTGGTCCAGGACGAACACCGTCCCTGCCAGCTGGTCCAGGGTGAACACCGTCCCTGTCAGCTGGTCCAGGACGAACACCGTCCCTGCCAGCTGGTCCAGGGTGAACACCGTCCCTGCCAGCTGGTCCAGGACGAACACCGTCCCTGCCAGCTGGTCCAGGACGAACACCGTCCCTGCCAGCTGGTCCAGGACGAACACCGTCCCTGCCAGCTGGTCCAGGACGAACACCGTCCCTGCCAGCTGGTCCAGGGTGAACACCGTCCCTGTCAGCTGGTCCAGGGTAAACACCGTCCCTGTCAGCTGGTCCAGGGTAAACACCGTCCCTGCCAGCTGGTCCAGGACGAACACCGTCCCTGCCAGCTGGTCCAGGACGAACACCGTCCCTGCCAGCTGGTCCAGGACGAACACCGTCCCTGCCAGCTGGTCCAGGACGAACACCGTCCCTGTCAGCTGGTCCAGGGTAAACACCGTCCCTGCCAGCTAGTCCAGGGTAAACACCGTCCCTGTCAGCTAGTCCAGGGTGAACACCGTCCCTGCCAGCTGGTCCAGGACGAACACCGTCCCTGCCAGCTGGTCCAGGACGAACACCGTCCCTGCCAGCTGGTCCAGGACGAACACCGTCCCTGCCAGCTGGTCCAGGACGAACACCGTCCCTGCCAGCTGGTCCAGGACGAACACCGTCCCTGTCAGCTGGTCCAGGGTAAACACCGTCCCTGTCAGCTGGTCCAGGGTAAACACCGTCCCTGCCAGCTAGTCCACGGTAAACAACTCACAGCCCTCATCCTAGATTAACAAACACCACCAACATTAACAAATGTTACTACAACATTTCTTACATCATCATCCCAGGTTACTCCACCTTTCCTTCGCGCTTGTGACATGTTAATGAACCAAGTCGGACCGAAGCATCACCACGAGTTTGTGCTATGTGCGGGTTATTTGCATACCATCCATAAATCACATAAAACAATTGTTGATATACATCCAGATATATTCCTGTTAACCCTTTTGGAGGCCTAGTTTCTAGGCCTATGGTGTATCCATATGCTCTTGCACTACCGTCCACAGGATGGATATGAGATGCACAATAAACTAGCTACTACCTACGCCCACACACTGGGCAATGAACACACACCCTGACCTCACTCTTCGTATTGACACAACTCTCTCTCTCTCCCCACAAGGTCACTGTGACCACTGAAGGTCATCCTACCTCGTTGTGCAGGTCAGGAAACCTGCAAGAAGCAACCACCAACAGTCTGAATGATTATGCTCTCACTACGTGTTACTCGTGCAGATTACAACGTTTCCCCCGCTTCATTTTATCCACCAGGGAATGTACTGATGCCGGTGGAGGGTTTTTGATTCAAGGACCTGCAACTATCCTTCTATTTTCTCGGATCAAACCATTTCTCAGGTGATGGATGACCCCTCGCGCATTTAGAGCTTCCCCCGTGACAATAATAACAATACTGCTGCTACTACTACTAGTTGTAGCAGTAGTAGTAGTAGTAGTAGTAGTAGTAGTAGTAGTAGTAGTAGTAGTAGTAGTAGTAGTAGCAGCAGCAGCAGCAGCAGCAGCAGCAGCAGCAGCAGCAGCAGCAGCAGCAGTAGTAGTAGCAGTAGTAGTAGTAGTAGTAGTAGTAGTAGTAGTAGTAGTAGTAGTAGTAGTAGTAGTAGTAATAATAATCTGAGACAATGTTGTGTGGAGAGTATAGTGGAAGGATGGTGAGTGACTTGTGAAACAGAGGGTAAAACAGCTGATAATGAAACAGGTGGTAATGAAAAAAAACTTACGAAACTGGCAATCATCACACAGGTGGCAACGAACCAGTTGACGATTACACAGGTGGTGACGAAACAGCTGACGATGAAACAGGTGGTGAGGTGAGGTCAGGAGAGGAACGTGGGGAGGGGGGTGTACCAGCATCACCCACTCTGGCACCAAGGTGAGGCAAGTTCCCCGCCTTCCCCTACACCTGAACCACAACCCCAACCCCCTCCTCACACCTGACAGACCAGACTCACTTTCCACCGGTGCAACCATTCATTGCTAGCCAGGCCACACAGGTAAAGGTTAGAGAGGGTACAACGGTTCCCCTGAGAGTGGCACACGACCCTCAGGCTTGCAATAACAGAGACTGTCAGCCCACGAGGAAATTCAGAGGAAGTCTGCAACGGTAAGCACGTGATGCAAACCGTGCAAAAAAAAAAACGAAACACAAAGTGGCGGAGACGAAGAGGAAAAGAGGGAGAGAACGAGGAATAAACAGAAAAGAGAGATAGCAAAGAATCTGGGAGTCCAAACCAAGACTGTCTACTGAGTACTATCTAGTTATACATCAAGACTGTCTACTGAGTACTATCTAGTTATACATCAAGACTGTCTACTGAGTACTATCTAGTTATACACCAAGACTGCCTACTGAGTACTATCTTAGTTATGAAGAACAAAAAGGTCACAATACCGTGACTGGAACAATACACAAACAACCCGCACACAGGAGAGACGACCGAAACGTCTTAGGCTTCTCTCTCCTATATGCGGGGGTGTTTGTGTACTATCAAGTTATATCAATATTAAGGAGTACCGTGTATCACCTGGGATTCCACGTGCATGAAACAAGGTCAGAAAAACAGAAGGGGGAGAAAAGAAAAGAGGGGATAGAGTAGGGCTCTGAGGAGACGTGAAGAAAGGAAGAAGAAAGACACAAGAAAGACAAGGTTAACTATGAAAATTAAAGAAAACGTGTATGACAGAGGGAATAAGCGAGGCTTTGCCAGACAAGACAGACAACTGGTCAGGGAGAAGTGCAGCAGAGCGCAACACAAGCCATACTAAGGAGAAACACACTATAAACAACTTGTGGGTATCCATGTAGGATGATCTTACGTTCAAAGACAAGTGTCATCAGCAAAACTACAAGAGATGTCAAGACAATAATAACACTAAGTTTGCCAGGCACTTGTACTTGCTAGGTTAGAATGCTGGCGACAACTCCATTTAAAGCAGGTATTATACAAACCTTGGTAATACATACCGACAAATTGGTTTAGAAAGATACGTGAGGAAACACTAAGATCAAAGTCTTTCTAAACCAAGGTAAGTATTCTCAGGTACTTGTATTCGCTAGGCTAGAATGCTGGCGACAGCCCCAATTAAGGCAGGTAAAATTGCATATTCTGTGTTGGGGGGGGAGACGAGTTTCATGCTAACATATACACACACAGGTAAATTACTAAAATATGCTTACAGGCCCTCGAAGTAGAACGCAGGTGAGAGAGAGATATACTAATTTGTATCTGGAGAACAACGAACAGACTGCAGCTGCACTGATGCGTTAACTCAAATTTGCACACTGGCATAAGCATGGTAGAGAGTGCAATGTGCTCCCATTGCAAAGCTGATGCAACAAGCACTCAAAAGAGCAAAGGACCCCAAGACCTTACATCACCCTCTCCAAAGATCCTAAAAATTACTAACAAGCCCCTCTGAGAAAGGGTCTAAACTATCTTCTGCAAAGTATTTCTGGTCAGCTAGGCTTAGGTGTTTACGTGGTCCTACCAACAGTTCCACTGACCAGACCATCAACATGGAGACCTGGAGGGGGCCATGATCCCCGGAACCACCAAGCGGGTAAACAAGAGACAGATAAGGCTGCGTGAGTCAGGTTGAGGCTATATAAGTCAGGGATATGGAGTGAGGGGCGAGGCGAGGTAGAGAGGTCGAGGTGACCACTAAAGCAACTCTGCACTACCACTGTGAACAAAGCTCTACACTACCACTGTGAACAAAGCTCTACACTACCACTGTGAACAAAGCTCTACACTACCACTGTGAACAAAGCTCTACACTACCACTGTGAACAAAGCTCTACACTACCACTGTGAACAACACACAAGGAAGAGGAAGTTCACACAGGGGGAGCAACACACGTGACGCAACATAAGGCAAACAAAAAAAAAGTACCAGAAAGGCAATGAAAACAATAAAGATATTAGATAAATAAATGTCAAGAATCACGTGAGAAAAAAGGCTAACAGGAAAACGGGGAATATAACAGAAACGCCAAAAATGCCTTGCATAGATTAGAACTTTTTCGTTTAAGAAACCTTTGTATCAAATGTATATTAGTGGAAAATATAGTATTATCATTATTATTATTATTATTATTATTATTATTACTATTATTATTATGCTGTCGGGAAGGATAAGCTTTGTATAAGCATGGACTTCCCGCATTCACAATCACGAGAGTTGAATGCTTGCTCTAGGCCTTTCTTGTTGCAATCAAGACATCATCGAGAGCTTGCAATGTTGCAGAAATGAGTAGGATGTCCAGGTACCAAACTAACAGAGTATCAGTACCAACCTCAGGTTGAGAGGTACCAGGGCGGTACTAGGAGTACCAAGGGTGGTCAACAGGTACCAGGTCGCATGCTTGGGTATAGAAAGAATGGAGAACTCAACAGGAACACTGGATACAAAACTCAAGAGGATAGACAAACAGAAAGAAAGGAACACGTGAAATACTTGGGAATAATCTGTCAGTTATCCTTACTTTCAAAGAACACAATAAGACAGGCGTTATGACAGCCAGGGGGATGACGGGGTGGATAATGAGAACCTTCAAAACAAGGGAAATAATGCCAATGGTGACACTTTCAAATCGCTAGTGCTCCCTCATTTGGAATATTGCTGAAGTGTTGACGGCCCCGTTCAGGGCAGGAGAAATATCTGAGCTGTAACATATACAGAGATCGTTTACGGCCCTTATAGAGCCAGTAAAGCATTTAAACTACTGGGAACGTCTCAAAGTCTGACATATGTACTCATTGGAGAGAGGAATACATGATAATATATTCCTGGTAAGTACTCAAGGGCCTGGTTCCAAATGTGCATAACAACATACAGGAGCGAGAGATATGGGAGGCAGTGCAAAATAAACCCAGTAAAAAGCAGGGGTGCGGTGGGCACAATGAGGGAACACTGTATCAACATCCGTGGCCCCAGCTTATTCAACATCTTACCAGAAGATATCAGAAACACTACTGGAACAAGTGTAGAAGTCTTCAGGAGGTAAATGGAAAAGTATCTTCACCAGGTGCCAGAGGAACCAGGCTGTGATGGATATGTGGGGCAGCGGGCCACATAGTTGGCCAGGCTAGCGCCAGACGAGTCTGGCCCATAATAATGATAACAATACTAACAATGTGAAGACTGGTACAAGGTGTAGAAAGTACTCAGTGCACAACTGTGAATACAGTTACGTCCAGAACTGAGGAAAAAACTCTACCATTAATATTAGTGTCATTCCTTGTAATTATTTTGTAAAAATGGGATTTTTATACCAAGGTTTTCCCGCAGGTGACACCACCAGAGTCCCCAGGTGACCACAGAGTCCCCAGATGACCACAGAGTCCCCAGGTGACCACAGAGTCCACAGGTGACCACAGAGTCCCCATGTGACTCCACAAGTCCTCAGGTGACACCATGAGATCCAAGAGTCCCCAGGTGACCCCAGTCTCCTCCAGGTATACCTTTGACGAGTTCCCAGAGTTTTTCTACTCCCAGAGCCCGGCCATAGGCCAGGCCCGTCTGGTGCTGGCCTGGTCAACCAGGTTGTTGCTGCTGGTGGCCCGTTGCCCCATTTCCATCACAGCCTCGTTGATCTGGCACCTGGTGAAGATACTTGTCCAGTTTCCTCTTGAAGACTTGTACAATTGTTCCAGCAGTGTTTCTGATATCTTCTGGTAAGATGTTGAATAATCTGGGGCCACGAATGTTGATACAGTGTTCCCTTATTGTGCCCACTGCACCCCTGCATTTCAATGGGTTTATTTTGCACCTCCTCTCATATCTCTCACTCCAGTATGTTGTTATGGCAGTGTGCAAATTTGGGACAAGGCTCTTGAGTACTTCCCAGGTAGCAGTAACAGTAGTAACAGCAATAATATTAATAATAACTGTACTAGTAGTATATTAATAACAGTAAAAGTAGCAACAGTAGTATTAATAGTAGTAGTAGTTGCTGAAGTAATAATAGTAGTAGTAGTAGTAGTAGTTGTAGTAGTCGCAGCAGTAGTAGTAGTAGTAACAGTAAAAGTAACAGCAGCAATAGTAGTAGTAGTCGTTGCAGAAGTAGTAATTGCAGTAGTAACTGGAAGTTGTTACTAAGAGCGCGACTCACAACAGCTGACTAAAACTGAGCTATGTAAGTTACAGCCAGAGGGTCAACCGGAGCACCAAATGTACAGTGACTTGACACTTTCACCTTGTCCAGGAATCGAACCCTGGATCCTTCTCTTGTGCGCGCCTGGATCAACGTCCACGGTGGCCGCATCCCTTCCACACCAGGCCCAGGCAGCAGGTGCACGGGGGATAACCTGGATTTATTTCTCCCATGATGAGTTTCTTCCGGGTTGTGTTGTGAGCAGGTGTTGCCTCTGTGGTTTACCTGGCTCCTCCTGCTGCTCTAATTGTTGTTGCTGTTATTACTACAGGTACTACTGCTGGTGCTGCTACTGCTGCTATTCTTATTACCACTGCTACTACTACTACTACTGTTGTTATTACTACTGATACCACTGCTCGTGCTGCTACTACTGCTGTTGCTGCTTCTGTTGTTATTACCTCCGGTTATTTCATGCAGCTGTTGTTGCTGCTGCTGCACCTACTGAGGCTTGAGCCCATTCCTACACACCTCAAACATAATTACTGGAGAGTTCCTTGTAATCATAGTGTGGAACGTTACATATTGGCGTGTACTCCCCGCATTTGCTGCTCATTTCCGGACCAACCAGCCCATGACTTTCCCCACCAGGATCACCAACGTATATTTCCATGTGTTTAGGATTGCTACGCACGTCTTTCAACGCTTAATGGAACCACCACAAAGGTTCAAACTTTTAGTTCATTTTCACCAGAGTGAAACTAACTACACGTATATCTCGAGAAGATAACTGTTTACACATCCTTACCTGAAAGGAGTTTTATAAGTTCCTCAACACCTAGGTTTGTTTACGTCGAAAAATAAGTCTTGAGTGTAAGATCATCCGTCATTGTTACTCCTAGGGGCTAAGGAAATGGAATACCTTCCCTTTATGCATAAGGTGGGATCACCAACACACCCTTAGCTGTCTTCAAGAGGAAACTCGACAGATTTCTCAAAACAGCCGAGTTGTGATGCATACGTTGGACTACGGGCGGCGGGCACTAACAGTCTGATTATCAGACCAGCAACAAGGAGGCCTGGTCTGGGACCGGGCGGCAGAGGCGGTGACCTCCGGAAGCAATCCAGGTAAACTCCAAAGTCCCTCCAATTCCTCCCTGAGGAGGGGTCTGGAGATCTTATTTACACTTCGTTTAATCCACAAATCATCTTAAGGTTCAAGTCAGGTCCTCTCCTTCCTCACTACATTTCTGTATCGATATGATGTTATCCCACAGTTCGTGAAACTCTTTTAATATGGCCACTAACACTAGCCTGTGACTATATGCACCTGCCATAACAACCCGTCAATGTGCGTACTACTACCACTGTAAGGCCACATTCAAGTCACCCCATAACCTCTCAAAACCACAGTCATAACCAACTCCATGAAGGAAGTGGTAAAACAGTGGTGAAGAGCTATGCAGACCGGTTGTAACGACATCATCAAAATCATTGCAAGAATGCTTAACAATAAAATTATCAAACAGGGAATTACATTATCCGAGTCCGTGGTTCGATCCCCAGCACAGGTGAAAACATTGGGCATGTTTTCTTACACCTGCTCCCCCTGTTCACCTACCAGTAATTAGGTACCTGGGTGTTAGTCGGCTTTAGTAGGTAGCATCCTGGGTGGTGGTAGTATACCTAAGATAGAGCTGGGCTTTGCAATGAGCTGGGGTAGGATAACAGCTCTAAACAGCACAGATGTACAGCTCTCTTGGCTCTCACATTAGCTGCACCACTACCTTTGATATATGGAGTTACACACACTGGAAGGTAAGCAAAACGCAGACGTAATATACACAGATGTTATGAAAGCACTGGAGACAGCGTATTCGTAGAGTAACAGCACAATATCCACACGAAAGGAATAACTGCAAACGTGGACAGACAAATATTGAACTTTGTAACAAATTGGACCTTAAAAATTATAGAAAAGAAAGGTTAAATTAGAAGGCGCCACAGTGAAAACATCCGTATCTAGTAACACAGTGTTGGACCTCACCTCTTTGTCTCATTCTTACACGTGACACAGATGTAAACACAGATGACGATATTAGAATTTGCAAGAGTGTCATCCCTGGAGGACACAGGAAGCCTCCAAGCCTACATGAAGCAACATATTCAGTGGATCCCAAACAACAATACGATTCTCAAAGATAACAACTTCTAGTTACACCACTACGGAAAAAAAATAAAAAAATGTAAAAACTGGAACAGAATACAAGACGTATCCAAAGCCGTAGCTGGTACAAGCCTTGAACATCAGGGAAACCTTGGAGCAAGAATGTCGGCAGACCTTACGTTCAAGGATCACAACAGTGAATAAACTAGATATCAAGACACTTCGAAACACGAGATACCAATAAGGTAAACAGCTTTATCTTTGTATTTTATCTGCTTAACATCTTAAAATTACACCTTAAAAACTGTTCTCAGGGCAGGATCTGCTGCTCTCAGGGCAGGATCTGCTGCTCTCAGGGCAGTATCTGCTGCTCTCAGGGCAGTATCTGCTGCTCTCAGGGCAGGATCTGCTGCTCTTAGGGCAGGATCTGCTGCTCTTAGGGCAGTATCTGCTGCTCTCAGGGCAGGATCTGCTGCTCTCAGGGCAGTATCTGCTGCTCTCAGGGCAGTGTAAACAAAAAGAGCCATTAATTTTTTTTTTTTTTTTTGAGTTTTCAGTGGTGGGAGTCGCCCGTCGGAGCTCAGGAGAGGCGCGACTCCCACCACTGGGCTACGACTCTTGCTCAATAAATATTAATTTACATCTTCTATTTAAGGTACTTGTAATCTCCAGATCAGAATGTTACTGTACAATCACCTTTTAAAGAAGATAAAACTTCAGGTGTGGAAAATATATCATGAACATTCACTGCTTGAACAAATACGTAACCATGTAGATAATTGGTACTGAGAACCGACAAGTTGATAAATTAGATACATGTGCAACACTTGGGTACACATGTGCAACACTTGGGTATCTTTTTTGTGGAAACGTTTCGCCCCACAGTGGCTTCATCAGTCCAGTACAGAGAAGAATGGTTGGAGATCAGGAGTAGTGTGAGGTAATCAGTGCCCTCAGCCTGGAGTCAATGTGATCAGTCCATCAATCTTGATAAAATTGAGGGATTCATTACCTCAAAGTCTTCTGATTTTCAACCAGGACAGGGTAGTAGTGGGCTGAGAGCTGAGGGCAGGGTAGTAGTGAGCTGAGGCCAGGGTAGTGGTGAGCTGAGAGCAGAGTAGCGGCAAGCTGAGCAGAGGGTAGCGGTGAGCTGAGAGCTGAGGGCAAGGTAGTAGCGAGCTGAGAGCAGGGTAGCGGTGAGCTGAGAGCAGGGTAGCAGTAATAAATGACTCAGCACACACAGCTCACCTGCCTTCATTAATTAAATGATTCCTCTAGCGGTGAATGGCCCAGGTGAACCCTGGCGGAGTTCAACCTGGGGACGTGAATCCTAGGGGAGTTGAACCTGGGAACGTGAATCCTACGGGAGTTGAACCTGGGGACGTGAATCCTAGGGGAGTTGAACCTGGGGACGTGAATCCTAGGGGAGTTGAACCTGGAGAGGTTAACCCTGGGAAAGTTGAACCTTGGAGAGTTAAACCCTTGGGGAGGTGATTCCTGAGGAGTTTAACCATGAGGGAGGTGAATCTGAGGGGTGGGGTTAACCTGTAAAACCAACATATGCACCACAGCCAAGCTGATCAGGAACTTAATCTAGACACTTAGCCTCTCTCTTAAAGGCAGCCCAAGTTTTGTTGCTAACTTTCCTTTATGTACAAAGAAATGGTGTTGAAGAGTCTTGGTCCCTAAACACTTACTGAATAGCCTAATATGTGTACTCATGGCGCTTTGCTTTTTACTGGAGGTATTGTGCATCGTCTATCAAGCCTCTTGCGTTCACAGGGAGTGATTCCGGTGTGCAGAATGGGGACTAGTCCTTCCACAAGATTTCAGGTATAAAATATGAAGTGTTTTTATCGCCTACATTGTAGAGGTGTTCCTGGGATGTCTTACATTCTCGTTCTTACTTCCAGTGTATGTTTCTTAGAGATTTTTTTCGGGTCTTCGTAGTCCCCTCTTCCAAAGAGTGTTTCCCTCTCAGTTGTTTTTCGTCACGTGGTTAATCGGGAGTGAGGGTGTGTCTGTAGGGAACCAGCTGAGGTAGTACCAGCTGAGATAGTACAAACTGGGGAAGTACCAGCTGAAGTAGAACCATCTGAGATAGTACCAGATGAGATAGTACCTGTTGCTCTAGTAACTTTTAGCTGGTAAAATGAACTATGTTACGTGCTAGGATAACAGCTCGTAGCTGGTATAATGACCTATGCTAGGTCCTAGGATAACAGTTGTGTATAGCAGTATATCATTGATGTCAGCTAGGCCTGTATATCTTGTACATGTATTTGAAGAAATGAAGATATTATAATGAATTATGCTAGGTGCTAGGATAACAGCTCGTAGCTGGTATAAAAAAAACAATGAAAGAAGCGTGACTTTCTAAGGTGAGAGATGTACGTGAATGATCAGGAGTATTGGGGTTAATTGTACACAAGGCTGCCATTACTGTCTCATAGCTCTCATCTTCCCTGTCTACTCTCCACACACATGACTCTTCAAGAGTTATGTTCTCATCAACTACACAACACAAGGTAACAATCTAGCATTATCAACAACACAACATTAAACTAACGAAGACAACAGAAAGCAAAATAAAACACAAGATGGTATTAATGTTGGTAGAATTACCGATAATATGTTAAGTTAACTGCAACTAATGTAACGGCTTGACAAAGCTCCGGGAGAGCGAAACGTTGCCACAATAAAATGTCACATTAGTTGTACTTGTATCCTTTTACTTAACAAAAGGCAAGATGACTGGTAGCGCTAATAACCAAACTGTTAAAGAAGAAGAAGAAGAAGGAGGAGGAGGAGGAGTAGGAGGTGTTCATCATATTATACCAAGAAACCACAGACTTAACAGAGAGAGAGAGAGAGAGAGAGAGAGAGAGAGAGAGAGAGAGAGAGAGAGAGACTACCTACTTCCAGGATGAGGGACTGATTACCTTGTACTGTCTCCAGTTTCAACGCCTTGAGATAACCTCCGGACTGGACTGAAAAAACCACTTGTCGGCGAAGCCTCTTCAAATAATTTCCTGACAACACACTACCTCAGTATCAACACAAGTGACAACACTACCTCAGCATCAACACGAGTGACAACACTACCTCAGCATCAACACGAGTGACAACACTACCTCAGCATCAACACGAGTGACAACACTACCTCAGCATCAACACGAGTGACAACACTACCTCAGCATCAACACGAGTGACAACACTACCTCAGCATCAACACGAGTGACAACATTACCTCAGCGTCAACACGAGTAACAACACTACCTCAGCATCAACACGAGTGACAACACTACCTCAGCGTCAACACAGGTGACAACACTCTACCTCAGCATCAACACGGGTGACAACACTACCTCAGCATCAACACAAGTGGCAACACTGC
The DNA here is from genome assembly GCF_038502225.1 of Cherax quadricarinatus. Lineage (NCBI taxonomy): Eukaryota > Metazoa > Arthropoda > Malacostraca > Decapoda > Parastacidae > Cherax > Cherax quadricarinatus. Next base: position 1,346,054 of record NC_091378.1, read on the forward strand.
CTCAGCATCAACACTGGTGACACCACTATCTCAGCATCAACACGGGTGACAACATTACCTCAGCATCAACACGAGTGGCAACACTATCTCAGCATCAACACGAGTGACAACACTCTACCTCAGCATCAACACTGGTGACACCACTATCTCAGCATCAACACGGGTGACAACACTACCTCAGCATCAACACAAGTGGCAACACTGCCTCAGCATCAACACGGGTGACAACACTGCCTCAGCATCAACACGAGTGACAACACTCTACCTCAGCATCAACACAGGTGGCAACACTCCACCGCAGCATCAACACAGGTGACAACACTCAACCTGAGCATCAACACGAGTGACAACACTACCTCAGCATCAACACGAGTGACAACACTACCTCAGCATCAACACGAGTGACAACACTACCTCAGCATCAACACGGGTGACAACACTACCTCAGCATCAACACGGGTGACAACACTACCTCAGCATCAACACGGGTGACAACACTACCTCAGCATCAACACGAGTGACAACACTACCTCAGCATCAACACGGGTGACAACACTACCTCAGCATCAACACGAGTGACAACACTACCTCAGCATCAACACGAGTGACAACACTACCTCAGCATCAACATGGGTGACAACACTACCTCAGTATCAACACGGGTGACAACACTACCTCAGCATCAACACGGGTGACAACACTACCTCAGCATCAACACGGGTGACAACACTACCTCAGCATCAACACGGGTGACAACACTACCTCAGCATCAACACGGGTGACAACACTACCTCAGCATCAACACGGGTGACAACACTACCTCAGCATCAACACGAGTGACAACACTACCTCAGCATCAACACGAGTGACAACACTACCTCAGCATCAACACGAGTGACAACACTGCCTCAGCATCAACACGGGTGACAACACTATCTCAGCATCAACACGAGTGACAACACTCTACCTCAGCATCAACACAGGTGGCAACACTCAACCTGAGCATCAACACGAGTGACAACACTACCTCAGCATCAACACGAGTGACAACACTGCCTCAGCATCAACACGGGTGACAACACTATCTCAGCATCAACACGAGTGACAACACTCCACCGCAGCATCAACACTGGTGACAACACTCAACCTGAGCATCAACACGAGTGACAACACTACCTCAGCATCAACACGAGTGACAACACTACCTCAGCATCAACACGAGTGACAACACTACCTCAGTATCAACACGAGTGACAACACTACCTCAGTATCAACACGAGTGACAACACTACCTCAGCATCAACACGGGTGACAACACTACCTTAGTATCAACACGAGTGACAACACTACCTCAGCATCAACACGGGTGACAACACTACCTCAGCATCTACACGGGTGACAACACTACCTCAGTATCAACACTGGTGACAACACTACCTCAGCATCAACACGGGTGACAACACTACCTCAGTATCAACACGAGTGACAACACTACCTCAGCATCAACACGAGTGACAACACTACCTCAGTATCAACACGAGTGACAACACTACCTCAGCATCAACACGGGTGACAACACTACCTCAGCATCAACAGGGGTGACAACACTACCTCAGCATCAACACGAGTGACAACACTACCTCAGCATCAACACTGGTGACAACACTACCTCAGCATCAACACGAGTGACAACACTACCTCAGCATCAACACGGGTGACAACACTACCTCAGCGTCAACACGAGTGACAACACTACCTCAGCATCAACACGAGTGACAACACTACCTCAGCATCAACACGAGTGACAACACTACCTCAGCATCAACACGAGTGACAACACTACCTCAGCATCAACACGAGTGACAACACTACCTCAGCATCAACACGAGTGACAACACTACCTCAGCATCAACACGAGTGACAACACTACCTCAGCGTCAACACGAGTAACAACACTACCTCGGCATCAACACGAGTGACAACACTACCTCAGCGTCAACACAGGTGACAACACTGCCTCAGCATCAACACAAGTGGCAACACTGCCTCAGCATCAACACGGGTGACAACACTACCTCAGCATCAACACGAGTGGCAACACTATCTCAGCATCAACACGAGTGACAACACTCTACCTCAGCATCAACACGGGTGACAACACTACATCAGCATCAACACAAGTGGCAACACTGCCTCAGCATCAACACGAGTGGCAACACTATCTCAGCATCAACACGAGTGACAACACTCTACCTCAGCATCAACACAGGTGGCAACACTCCACCGCAGCATCAACACGAGTGACAACACTACCTCAGCATCAACACGAGTGACAACACTACCTCAGCATCAACACGAGTGACAACACTACCTCAGCATCAACACGGGTGACAGCACTACCTCAGTATCAACACGGGTGACAACACTACCTCAGCATCAACACGGGTGACAACACTACCTCAGCATCAACACGAGTGACAACACTACCTCAGCATCAACACGGGTAACAACACTACCTCAGCATCAACACGGGTGACAACACTACCTCAGCATCAACACGAGTGACAACACTACCTCAGCATCAACACTGGTGACAACACTACCTCAGCACCAACATTGGTGACAACACTACCTCAGCATCAACACTGGTGACAACACTTCCTCAGCATCAACACGAGTGACAACACTACCTCAGCATCAACACTGGTGACAACACTACCTCAGCATCAACACGAGTGACAACACTACCTCAGCATCAACACGAGTGACAACACTACCTCAGCATCAACACGAGTGACAACACTACCTCAGCATCAACACGAGTGACAACACTACCTCAGCATCAACACTGGTGACAACACTACCTCAGCATCAACACGAGTGACAACACTACCTCAGCATCAACACTGGTGACAACACTACCTCAGCATCAACACGAGTGACAACACTACCTCAGCATCAACACTGGTGACAACACTACCTCAGCATCAACACTGGTGACAACACTACCTCAGCATCAACACTGGTGACAACACTACCTCAGCATCAACACTGGTGACAACACTACCTCAGCATCAACACTGGTGACAACACTACCTCAGCATCAACACTGGTGACAACACTACCTCAGCATCAACACTGGTGACAACACTACCTCAGCATCAACACGAGTGACAACACTACCTCAGCATCAACACTGGTGACAACACTACCTCAGCATCAACACTGGTGACAACACTACCTCAGCATCAACACTGGTGACAACACTACCTCAGCATCAACACTGGTGACAACACTACCTCAGCATCAACACTGGTGACAACACTACCTCAGCATCAACACTGGTGACAAGACTACCTCAGCATCAACACTGGTGACAACACTACCTCAGCATCAACACTGGTGACAACACTACCTCAGCATCAACACTGGTGACAACACTACCTCAGCATCAACACTGGTGACAACACTACCTCAGCATCAACACTGGTGACAACACTACCTCAGCATCAACACTGGTGACAACACTACCTCAGCATCAACACTGGTGACAACACTACCTCAGCATCAACACTGGTGACAACACTACCTCAGCATCAACACTGGTGACAACACTACCTCAGCATCAACACTGGTGACAACACTACCTCAGCATCAACACTGGTGACAACACTACCTCAGCATCAACACTGGTGACAACACTACCTCAGCATCAACACTGGTGACACTACCTCAGCATCAACACTGGTGACAACGCTACCTCAGCATCAACACTGGTGATAACACTACCTCAGCATCAACACTGGTGACAACACTACCTCAGCATCAACATGACACTACCTCAGCATGGTGACAACACTACCTCAGCATCAACACTGGTGACAACACTACCTCAGCATCAACACTGGTGACAACACTACCTCAGCATCAACACTGGTGACAACACTACCTCAGCATCAACACTGGTGACAACACTACCTCAGCATCAACACTGGTGACAACACTACCTCAGCATCAACACTGGTGACAACACTACCTCAGCATCAACACTGGTGACAACACTACCTCAGCATCAACACTGGTGACAACACTACCTCAGCATCAACACTGGTGACAACACTACCTCAGCATCAACACTGGTGACAACACTACCTCAGCATCAACACTGGTGACAACACTACCTCAGCATCAACACTGGTGACAACACTACCTCAGCATCAACACTGGTGACAACACTACCTCAGCATCAACACTGGTGACAACACTACCTCAGCATCAACACTGGTGACAACACTACCTCAGCATCAACACGAGTGACAACACTACCTCAGCATCAACACTGGTGACAAGACTACCTCAGCACCAACACGAGTGACAACACTACCTCAGCATCAACACTGGTGACAAGACTACCTCAGCACCAACACGAGTGACAACACTACCTCAGCATCAACACTGGTGACAACACTACCTCAGCATCAACACTGGTGACAACACTACCTCAGCATCAACACTGGTCACTACCTCAGCATGAGTGACAATACTACCTCAGCATCAACACTGGTGACAACACTACCTCAGCATCAACACTGGTGACAACACTACCTCAGCATCAACACTGGTGACAACACTACCTCAGCATCAACACTGGTGACAACACTACCTCAGCATCAACACTGGTGACAACACTACCTCAGCATCAACACTGGTGACAACACTACCTCAGCATCAACACTGGTGACAACACTACCTCAGCATCAACACTGGTGACAACACTACCTCAGCATCAACACTGGTGACAACACTACCTCAGCATCAACACTGGTGACAACACTACCTCAGCATCAACACTGGTGACAACACTACCTCAGCATCAACACTGATCAGCATCAACAAGTGACAACACTACCTCAGCATCAACACTGGTGACAACACTACCTCAGCATCAACACTGGTGACAACACTACCTCAGCATCAACACTGGTGACAACACTACCTCAGCATCAACACTGGTGACAACACTACCTCAGCATCAACACTGGTGACAACACTACCTCAGCATCAACACTGGTGACAACACTACCTCAGCATCAACACTGGTGACAACACTACCTCAGCATCAACACTGGTGACAACACTACCTCAGCATCAACACTGGTGACAACACTACCTCAGCATCAACACTGGTGACAACACTACCTCAGCATCAACACTGGTGACAACACTACCTCAGCATCAACACTGGTGACAACACTACCTCAGCATCAACACTGGTGACAACACTACCTCAGCATCAACACTGGTGACAACACTACCTCAGCATCAACACTGGTGACAACACTACCTCAGCATCAACACTGGTGACAACACTACCTCAGCATCAACACTGGTGACAACACTACCTCAGCATCAACACTGGTGACAACACTACCTCAGCATCAACACTGGTGACAACACTACCTCAGCATCAACACTGGTGACAACACTACCTCAGCATCAACACTGGTGACAACACTACCTCAGCATCAACACTGGTGACAACACTACCTCAGCATCAACACTGGTGACAACACTACCTCAGCATCAACACTGGTGACAACACTACCTCAGCATCAACACTGGTGACAACACTACCTCAGCATCAACACTGGTGACAACACTACCTCAGCATCAACACTGGTGACAACACTACCTCAGCATCAACACTGGTGACAACACTAACTCAGCACTGGTGACAACACTACCTCAGCATCAACACTGGTGACAACACTACCTCAGCATCAACACTGGTGACAACACTACCTCAGCATCAACACTGGTGACAACACTACCTCAGCATCAACACTGGTGACAACACTACCTCAGCATCAACACTGGTGACAACACTACCTCAGCATCAACACTGGTGACAACACTACCTCAGCATCAACACTGGTGACAACACTACCTCAGCATCAACAGCATCAACACGAGTGACAACACTACCTCAGCATCAACACTGGTGACAACACTACCTCAGCATGGTGACAACACTACCTCAGCATCAACACTGGTGACAACACTACCTCAGCATCACTACCTCAGCATGGTGACAACACTACCTCAGCATCAACACTGGTGACAACACTACCTCAGCATCAACACTGGTGACAACACTACCTCAGCATCAACACTGGTGACAACACTACCTCAGCATCAACACTGGTGACAACACTACCTCAGCATCAACACTGGTGACAACACTACCTCAGCATCAACACTGGTGACAACACTACCTCAGCATCAACACTGGTGACAACACTACCTCAGCATCAACACTGGTGACAACACTACCTCAGCATCAACACTGGTGACAACACTACCTCAGCATCAACACTGGTGACAACACTACCTCAGCATCAACACTGGTGACAACACTACCTCAGCATCAACACTGGTGACAACACTACCTCAGCATCAACACTGGTGACAACACTACCTCAGCATCAACACTGGTGACAACACTACCTCAGCATCAACACTGGTGACAACACTACCTCAGCATCAACACTGGTGACAACACTACCTCAGCATCAACACTGGTGACAACACTACCTCAGCATCAACACTGGTGACAACACTACCTCAGCATCAACACTGGTGACAACACTACCTCAGCAGGCAGTATTGATCTCCATGACTCACCTGCTGAGGAAAAAGATTAACAAAGTTCAATATATTTGAACTGTTCATTACTGTTATCTTGAACTTGTGATAACACTCTGGTGAACTGTGACAGGTGTAATGAACAGAGAAAATGTAGAAGCTTAACTGTACAGTCAATGACAAACTGTTACATTGGTGGGAGATGTTGCCTGACTGTTGAAGGTCATGTGTCACCCCCCCCCCACCACCTTACTCCTACCCCCTTACACCTCCCCTCCCAAACTACTACCCCTTAGACCTCTCCTTCCTTAATGTTACCACCTTATATTTCTCATCTAGCTCTGCACTCCTCCCTTCCTCTTGTTCTTCTTGTCCCCTTCCCCTCATATCTCTCATTTTTATTGTGTATATCCCTTTTTCTCGTTTTGTTGATGAAATTAGGATATTAATTTCCATGTGATTACTTGTGAATGGTTCTTCCGGTTTGCTTCAAACCTTCAGCACTATCAACTTATGCCTCACTCTGTACTATTCCAACAGCATACACTGAGGTACAAGAGACTGGGGTTGTATAATATTGGGATACTGCTAGAGTCTAACAGCATCTGGTACTGCTGTCTACACCGGTCAACGTAAGTGTTGATACAACCACACCCTCCTACACTCTACAACACAGCACGACAACCACACCCTCCTACACTCTACAACACAGCACGACAACCACACCCTCCTACACTCTACAACACAGCACAACCACATCCTCCTACACTCTACAACACAGCACGACAACCACACTCTCCTACACTCTACAACACAGCACGACAACCACACCCTCCTACACAGCACGACAACCACACCCTCCTACACTCTACAACACAGCACGACAACCACACCCTCCTACACTCTACAACACAGCACGACAACCACACTCTCCTACACTCTACAACACAGCACGACAACCACATCCTCCTACACTCTACAACACAACACGACAACCACACTCTCCTACACTCTACAACACAGCACGACAACCACACCCTCCTACACTCTACAACACAGCACGACAACCACACCCTCCTACACTCTACAACACAGCACGACAACCACACCCTCCTACACTCTACAACACAGCACGACAACCACACTCTCCTACACTCTACAACACAGCACGACAACCACACCCTCCTACACTCTACAACACAACACGACAACCACACCCTCCTACACTCTACAACACAACACGACAACCACACCCTCCTACACTCTACAACACAGCACGACAACCACACTCTCCTACACTCTACAACACAGCACGACAACCACACCCTCCTACACTCTACAACACAGCACGACAACCACACCCTCCTACACTCTACAACATAGTACTACAACCACACTCTCCTACACTCTACAACACAGCACGACAACCACACCCTCCTACACAGCACGACAACCACACCCTCCTACACAGCACGACAACCACACCCTCCTACACTCTACAACACAGCACGACAACCACACCCTCCTACACTCTACAACACAGCACTTCAACCACACCCTCCTACACTCTACAACACAGCACTTCAACCACACCCTCCTACACTCTACAACACAGCACTTCAACCACACCCTCCTACACTCTACAACACAGCACTTCAACCACACCCTCCTACACTCTACAACACAGCACGACAACCACACCCTCCTACACTCTACAACACAGCACGACAACCACACCCTCCTACACTCTACAACATAGTACTACAACCACACCCTCCTACAGTCTACAACACAGCACTTCAACCACACCCTGCTACACTCTACAACACAGCACTTCAACCACACCCTCCTACACTCTACAACACAGCACGACAACCATACCCTCCTACACTCTACAACACAGCACGACAACCACACCCTCCTACACTCTACAACACAGCACGACAACCACACCCTCCTACACTCTACAACACAGCACGACAACCACATCCTCCTACACTCTACAACACAGCACGACAACCACACCCTCCTACACTCTACAACACAGCACGACAACCACACCCTCCTACACTCTACAACACAGCACGACAACCACATCCTCCTATACTCTACAACACAGCACTACAACCACACCCTCCTTCACTATACAACACAGTACTACAAGCACACCCTCCTTCACTATACAACACAGTACTACAACCACACCCTCCTTCACTATACAACACAGCACTACAACCACACCCTCCTACACTCTACAACACAACACTTCAACCACACCCTCCTTCACTATACAACACAGTACTACAAGCACACCCTCCTTCACTATACAACACAGCACGACAACCACATCCTCCTATACTCTACAACACAGCACTACAACCACACCCTCCTTCACTATACAACACAGTACTACAAGCACACCCTCCTTCACTATACAACACAGTACTACAACCACACCCTCCTTCACTATACAACACAGTACTACAACCACACCCTCCTTCACTATACAACACAGCACTACAACCACACCCTCCTACACTCTACAACACAACACTTCAACCACACCCTCCTACACTAGTCAACACAGTATTACAACCACACCCTCCTACACTATACAACACAGTACTACAACTACACCCTCCTACACTATTCAACATAGTACTACAACCACACCTGCCTACACTATACAACCCAGCACTACAACCACACCCTCCTACACTACATCACAGAAGGGTCACTGTCAAACTCCTCTTCTTCCTATTCTCTCCTCTAGCAATTTTGCACTCCCGTCTTCCTGGTTCTTGTACTCACCCACACCTTCCCTCCTGCAGTACACACCTGCCAGGGTCTTCCTTTTTCTTGTACTCACCCACACCTTCCCTCCTGCAGTACACACCTGCCAGGGTCTTCCTGGTTCTTGTACTCACCCACACCTTCCCTCCTGCAGTACACACATGCCAGGGTCTTCCTGGTTCTTGTACTCACCCACACCTTCCCTCCTGCAGTACACACCTGCCAGGGTCTTCCTGGTTCTTGTACTCACCCACACCTTCCCTCCTGCAGTACACACCTGCCAGGGTCTTCCTGGTTCTTGTACTCACCCACACCTTCCCTCCTGCAGTACACACCTGCCAGGGTCTTCCTGGTTCTTGTACTCACCCACACCTTCCCTCCTGCAGTACACACCTGCCAGGGTCTTCCTGGTTCTTGTACTCACCCACACCTTCCCTCCTGCAGTACACACCTGCCAGGGTCTTCCTGGTTCTTGTACTCACCCACACCTTCCCTCCTGCAGTACACACATGCCAGGGTCTTACGTAGGATGACATGGCAAGTCTAATCCAAAAGGCATAAAAACACTGGTGGTTGTGTTTGGAATGTCGAACATGAAAGTACGTCTATATAATCCACTTCTTAACGGGAACCTTAAAAAACGTGGAATTCCAGTCACATTTGTAACTCTCAAATATATATCAGGAAAAACTTTTGTTTTGCAATGCGCCTTTTTTTTCAACTCTGATTTATGTTAACTACGAGATGAAATGTTTTGAAATAAATTTGGTGATTCTAATCACGAACGAGTCAAAGTTCTCACTCTCAGTCTCGAATTTATATATAAATATATATATATATATATATATATATATATATATATATATATATATATATATATATATATATATATATATATATATATATATATACAGTAGTCATTCTACTGGCATAATGAATGGCGTTATTACGTAGCAGTGGCTCTGGTGTTCTGTTTGTGTTACAATATTGTGGCACTGGTATTACGGTGGTGTTGTGAGTGGTGTTACGGTAGTGGTGTGAATGGTGTTACGGTGGTATTGTGACAGTAGTGCTATGGTGGTATTGTGACAGTAGTGTTATGGTGGTGGTGTAGCATTTGTGTTACGGTGGTGCTGTAGCAGTGGTGTTATGGTGGTGTTGTGGCAGCAGTGTGCGTGAGGTGTCATTGGCTAGGTGCCCGTCCCTGCGAGAGAGTCAGTGCTCTAAAATGAACAATGACAGTGGTCGCGGAGGTAGAGCGAAGCTCAAAGATAGTTGTGACAAGGATATCTGAAGTCATTCCCTTGCAACTTAAAGAGGTAAGATCAACAACTAGAATTCACCCCTCGACCCTTGCAAAGAGGAACATTAGTGCCTTTTTAGGGTAATGAATAATGGAACAGTACCTTTGTTGGGTAATGAATAATGGAACAGTAAGTACCTTTGTAGGGCAACGAATAATGGAACATTAAGTACCTTTGTAGGGCAACGAATAATGGAACATTAAGTACCTTTGTAGGGCAACGAATAATGGAACAGTGCCTTTGTTGGGTAATGAATAATGGAACAGTAAGTACCTTCGTAGGGCAACGAATTATGGAACATTAAGTACCTTTGTAGGGCAATGAATAATGGAACAGTACCTTTGTTGGGTAATGAATAATGGAACGGTAAGAACCTTTGTAGGGCAACGAATAATGGAACATTAAGTACCTTTGTAGGGCAATGAATAATGGAACAGTACCTTTGTTGGGTAATGAATAATGGAACAGTAAGTACCTTTGTAGGGCAATGAATAATGGAACAGTACCTTTGTTGGGTAATGAATAATGGAACGGTAAGAGCCTTTGTAGGGCAACGAATAATGGAACAGTACCTTTGCAGGGCAATGAATAATGGAACAGTAAGTACCTTTGTAGGGCAATAAATAATGGAACAGTACCTTTGCAGGGCAATGAATAATGGAACAGTAAGTACCTTTGTAGGACAATGAATAATGGAACAGTACCTTTGCAGGGCAATGAATAATGGAACAGTAAGTACCTTTGTAGGGCAATGAATAATGGAACAGTACCTTTGCAGGGCAATGAATAATGGAACAGTAAGTACCTTTGTAGGGCAATGAATAATGGAACAGTACCTTTGCAGGTCAATGAATAATGGAACAGTAAGTACCTTTGTAGGGCAATGAATAATGGAACATTACGTACCACTGCAGGGTAATGAATAGAGTGACTCATGAAATCGTAATGACACGATCGCGGGTTCTATCCCCACCCGTGGTATGCGTTGTAATGAATAGAGGATCACCGAGTACCTCTGCAGAGCAATAAATAAAGGATCATTAAGTACCTTTGCAGGGTAATAAACAGAGGAACAATAAGTACCTCTGCAGACTAATGAACAAGTACCTGGAGGTTATTCCGGGGATCAACGCCCCCGCGGCCCGGTCCATGACCAGGCCTCCCAGTGGATCAGGGCCTGATCAACCAGGCTGTGACTGCTGGCCGCACGCAGCCCAACGTACGAGCCACAGCCCGGCTGATCCGGCACTGACTTAAGGTATCTGTCCAGCTCTCTCTTGAAGGCAGTCAGGGGTTTATTGGTAATTCCCCTAATGCTTGATGGGAGGCTGTTGAACAGTCCTGGGCCCCGGACACTTATGGTGTTTTCTCTTAGTGTACCAAGGGCGCCCCTACTTTTTATTGGGGGCATTTTGCATCGCCTGCCCAGTCTTTTACTTTCGTAGGGAGTGATTTCTGTGTGCAGATTTGGGACCATTCCTTCCAAGATTTTTCAAGTGTAGATTATGATATATCTCTCCCTCCTGCGTTCCAACGAGTACAAGTCAAGTGCTTCCAAGCGTTCCCAGTAGTTAAGGTGCTTGACAGAACTTATACGTGCAGTAAAGGATCTCTGTACACTCTCTAGATCTGCGATTTCACCTGCTTTGTATGGAGATGTTAATGTACAGCAGTATTCCAGCCTAGAGAGAACAAGTAATTTGTATATGAACAGTATATGAACAGATACTACAAATACCTCGTGTAATTACTTTAAAGATAATTATTAACATCTTTTTCCTATGTGCGAGTTATCTGTGTATGACAGTACCGTATTTTGTATGGGTCACACTATGTATACACCCGTAGTGTGTGGCTAACCTCTTCTGTACGAGTTAAACTGTGGGAACACCCGCTGTGCGTGACTACCTTATACTATAGTGAACACAGTGTGGGATAGTAGCTATGTTGCACCACACGGTGTGGGATAGTAGCTATGTTGCACCACACGGTGTGGGATAGTAGCTATGTTGCACCACACGGTGTGGGATAGTAGCTATGTTGCACCACACGGTGTGGGATAGTAGCTATGTTGCACCACAAGGTGTAGGATAGTGAAAACTGCAATGCGCTACTCCTGCAAGGTTATCATGCGCTCTACTCACAACACACAGTCATCTACTCAAAGATTTTAATGTCGGTAGGATTACCGAGAATGTATTAGGTATAACGACTACTACCACTACTATTACTACTACTACTCTACCTACAACGATTATATTATGCTTTGCACCTCACTCTGTGTCCACGTACTGTTTATAACAGCTTGACAAAGCTCCTGGAGAGCGAAACGTTGCCACAATAAAATGTCACATTAGTTGCGTATTCGTCCTTACACCTAACTCACAGACTAACTTAAATTAAACCGTCCAAATAGTCAGTAAAAGCCAGAGTAAAGGCACTCGCGCGATCAAAAAACAATAACTATCCAGTTGTACCAGTGGGACGAGTTGAATGAGCAGCAGCACTCAATTTGTGAGTGGATACGTCACTATCAGAGAAAGAGGGAAATGCACTCGAATGCACTCACGTAGAACATATTTAATAAAGTCGTTTCGGTCCTTGAACCGTGATCACTTCGTGTATTTGAAGTGACGTACATATCAGGACCGAAACGTCTTGCATACCAAGTGAATGCATCCGCGTGCATTACTACGCAAGCTTTTATCGTGACAACGTTTCGCTCTACATAGAGCTTCAGTGTACTCATGGGCATGATAAAGCTCTACATGCAGGTAAAAAAAAGAGTAAATACTTTGTTTGTCCCTATAACGGGTTTCAAGAATATTTCCTACTGCCTCGACCCGGCCCTGGGTCAGGCTCATCAGGTTGTCTGCGTCTGATAGTCTGTCTGGTTATCTATGTCTAGACGTCTGTATCTGGTCGTCTGTGGTCGTCTAGGAGTCGTTTCTTCCCGACTTTCGAGTACAAGTGAGAGAAAGTGGGGGAGTACAGGAAGTAGTACATTCACCCAGTCCTCTCACCCAATTCTCAGTGCTCCAAAATCACTGCAACTCACCCATTGACAACACGTTCGACTTTTCCCGATCAATTAAACGTGCCAAGCGCAAACACTACGCCTCCCCTTCTCTGTTTACACGCGGACCACTGGAAGTGGGTGGTAAATGTCGAGGTGTTAGCGCTCTGATATTTTCTTAAGCTCTCTGCTCTTTGGGGAGAACATTAAAGCCAAGAGTTCCCACAAGAGTTTTTGATGTGCTCACCTAGTTGTGTGTGTGGAGTCCCGAGACTCGTGTTTTTTTTTACCTATGAGGGGTTTCGAGAGCTTTCCTGCTCCAGCAGCCAGGACCTGAGCCAGGCTTGTCTGCTGCTTGGCCTGATCCACTGATTATTGATTCCTTGCCGTCGTGGCTTGATTATACCTGTTCTCGATATTGTGTATGGCTGTTTAGGAGTGTGGATGTGAATGAATTCCTCTGTTAAAATGTATGAATGTGTGAGATGCACATTCTTAAGAGAGAGGGAGATGAAACGTCTTAAGAGGAAAAAGCACCGACTTGCACCATCTTAAAGAAGGCCTACTGACCCATGCTAGGTAGGTCCTACAAACAGACGCCCAGAAAAACTTATGTAAACTGCTGGAGGTAGCGCCAAAAAAAAAAAAAAATACCAATCACTGACAACTGAGATACAGAGGCAAACAATCTAGCAACGTTGTACATGAATGACATAACACCGACAAGACGAAAATTAGACACATATGCAAATGTGGTCCACAATAAAGATACCCAGATGTTGCATATATCTCATTTTTTAATCTGGATACGCTAATGCATGGACGCAATGTCTGCCCTGGCGTTAGGCACTTTACTTGCCGATCAATTTCCTAGATTCACTCTTTCTATTTTTATTCCCGTAGCTCGATTGCTAGCGCACTCAGCTCACACACTGAAGTCCGTGGTTCGATCCCCGCTACGGGTGGAAACATTAGGACGAGTTTCCTTTAAGACACCTGCTGTCCATGTTCATCTAGCAGTAAAATAGGTACCTGGGTGTTAGTCGACTGGTGTGGGTCGCATCCTGGGGACAAGACTAGCCTAAGTTACGTTAAATGCTCCACATAACAAGGGGCTTTCTGTATAGTATGTCACTGATGTCTGCTGTGGTTTGTATAAGTTGTATCATGTATTTGTAGAAATAAAGATTATTATTATTATTATTATTATTGTTAGAGCCACTGGATGTTTGGGACTAGACTATAGTGGCGATGCTCATTTTTTAAGGTAGAGGCTTGAATTAGGGTGCTTAAGGGCCACTTTACCCCAACCCCCCACCATACAATTCGTCGCTCACACAATTAAACCCAATTCCAGGTGTGTGGAGAGCCGGATGCGATAACCAAGCCAGCAGGAACCGTTAAGAAAGCGGGTGCGGTGGTTCATGAGGGAGTGAGGCTGGCATGTGCTGCTGGAGGAGGTGACCTGGCAGTTTGGTTGATGGTGTATGTAAGAGGTGAGTGAGTGAGGGTGGGTCACGCACAACTGCTGACTGTTTTGTGACTCATCACTCACACCACCGTGAGAATCCTGCCACACACACAAGACTAGTCCCGGGGCTAAGGGGTATGTCCTACGAGGAGAGGTTAAGGGAAATCAACCTGACGACACTGGAGGACAGGAGAGATAGAGGAGACTGACAAGGTGGATAGGGACAGAATGTTACAGAGATGGGACACAGTAACAAGGGGTCACAACTAGCAATTGAAAACTCGGATGAGTCACAGGGATTTTAGGAAGTATTTCTTCAGTCACAGAGTTGTCAGGAAGTGGAATAATCTGGAGAGTGATGTAGTGGAGGAAGGTACCATACATAGCTTTAAGAAGAAGTACGATAAAGTTCATGGAGCAGGGAGAGAGTGGACCTAGTAGCGACCAGCGAAGAAACGGGGCCAGGAGCTGAGAGTCGACCCCTGTAACCACAAATAGGCGAATACACACACGCACACATACATACATACCTGCCACAGTATCCCACTACCACACTTACCTGGAGTATACCTGAAGAGGGTTTCGGGGGTCAGCGCCCCCGCGGCCTTGTCTGAAACCAGGCCTCGTGGTGGATCAGGGTCTGATCAACCAGGCTGTTACTGCTGGCCACACGCAAACCGACATACGAACCACAGTCTGGCTGGTCAGGTACTGACTTTAGGCACCTTCCCCAACAATCAACCTCTCCCGCCTCATCTTCCCTATCTTCACCCATAACTCATAACAATCAAAGGAGGATATACCCCAAGACAAGTATATTTTTCAGTGTATATACACTGAGTATTTACTGTTAATTTGACTTGCGGTATATAACTGAAATTCATCCTTAACTAAATGAATACCGAGGTGAACTATTGACCAGCAGATATGGTATATTTGTCTTGTTATGGTATACCTGTCTTATGGTATACCTGACTTATGGTATATCTGTCTTATTGTATATCTGTCTTATGGTATATTTGTCCTATTGTATAACTGACTTAGGGTATATATGACTTAGGGTATATCTGTCTTATGATATATTTGTCTTATGGTATTTCTGACTAATGTTATTTCTCACTTATGGTATATCTGACTTCTGGTATATATAGCTTATGGTATATTTGTCTTGTTATATCCTGGTTACCTGTAAGTACTTCCAGGGGTGGCTGCCCCCCACGGGGCAAGGTCCCAGACCTGGCCTCCTGGTGGATCAATGCCTGATCAACCAGGCCGTTGCTGCTACTGGCCGCACGCAGTCCTGTGTATGAACAATAGCCCGGCTGATCAGGAACTGTTTTTTTTTTTGAGGAACATGTCAACATTCCCTATCGAAGACTTGGAAAATTTCCACTTCATTCTATCCTCTAACTTGACGCTTTATCCCACCTATCCTCCCTCACCCCCACCTTTTCTCCCTCACCCCCACCTATTCTCCCTCACCCCCACCGAGTCTCCCTCACCCCCACCTATCCTCCCTCACCCCCACCTATCCTCCCTCACCCCCACCTTTTCTCCCTCACCCCCACCTATCCTCCCTCATCCCCACCTTTTCTCCCTCACCCCCACCTATCCTCCCTCACCCCCACCTTTTCTCCCTCACCCCCATCTATCCTCCCTCACCCCCACCTATTCTCCCTCACCCACAGATCATCTACCATACACTGCCGCTTTTTATGGTAATAATAATAATAATCTTTATTTCTACCAGTACATGACACAACTTATACAGACCAGAGCTGACATTAATGACATACTACTATATAGAAAGCCCTTGTTATGTAGAATATTTCGGGCAAATTAAGTTAATTTTGTCCCCAGGATGCGACCCACACCAGTCGACTAACACCCAGGTACCTATTTTGCTGCTAGGTGAACATGGACAGGTGTCTTAAGGAAACACGTCCTGTTTCCACTCGTACTTGTGATCTACCTGTGACCTGTTTCGAGGTCTCCTACCATCGCAGGCTGGTCTGAGACCAGGATTTTTGCCTGTTTAATAAGGCTGTTGTTCCTTTAACACTCAGTGATGAGAGAGAGAGAGAGAGAGAGAGAGAGAGAGAGAGAGAGAGAGAGAGAGAGAGAGTAGACTCGAGTAACAATAATTGACATCCCTGACTGCTCGTAACCCTTACAAGGTACCAACCTTACTTAAATGACGCCAACCTTACTTAAAAGATGCCAAACTTACTTAAAAAGTGCCAACCTTGCTTACAAGGTGCCAAAATAGTTGTAAAAGGTTGTTGCTGACAGTGTTATATGTCAGCAGTCACAGTGGAGTCTGGCAGACAGAGAACCTTTGATACTCCCGAAGCCCGGCCATGGAGCTCCGGGTTTTGCTGCTGGAGGCCCACTGCCTCCCATATCCATCACAGCCTGGTTGACCTGGCACCTGGTGAAGATACTTGTCCAGCTTCTTCTTGAAAATTTCTACACTTGTTCCAGCAGTGTTTCCGATATCTTCTGGTAAGATGTTGAATAATTTAGAACCACGGATGTTGATACAGTGTTCCCTTATTGTGCCCACGGAACCCCTGCTCTTCACTGGGTTTATTTTACACTTCCTCTTATATCTCTCACTCCAGTATGTTGTCATGGCAGTGTTCAGATTTCAGCTTCACCAATTCTTGTACAACTCCACTATTTCTTGTACAACTTCAGTATTTTCTAACCTCACGTGTTAAATCTTCCATAATGTTAATTATAATTTCCACTGTGCTGTGTTCCATGGTTTTGTGAAGTTGGGATCTTGATTTCTTTGTTCACAGTACTGTCAATCCATCAGCTCTCTTGACACTTGAACCTCAAGCACGCACGCGCGCACGCACAGGCACAGGCACACACACACACACACACACTGGAGGGTCAACACATCCGCCAACACTTGCTCACCTTTACACAACAATGCCTTCATAAGTGAGGCAGGAGCCAGGGTCGTGGCGCTGCCTGTTACCGTCACTCACCACCACTACCCCAGTACTTTACAACACCAGTGTAACAGTAGCTACCCCAGTACTTTACAACACCAGTGTAACAGTAGCTACCACAGTACTTTACAACACCAGTGTAACAGTAGCTACCACAGTACTTTACAACACCAGTGTAACAGTAGCTACCCCAGTACTTTACAACACCAGTGTAACAGTAGCTACCCCAGTACTTTACAACACCAGTGTAACAGTAGCTACCACAGTACTTTACAACACCAGTGTAACAGTAGCTACCACAGTACTTTACAACACCAGTGTAACAGTAGCTACCACAGTACACCACCAGTGTAACAGTAGCTACCACAGTACTTTACAACACCAGTGTAACAGTAGCTACCACAGTACTTTACAACACCAGTGTAACAGTAGCTACAGTACACAACACCAGTGTAACAGTAGCTACCACAGTACTTTACAACACCAGTGTAACAGTAGCTACCACAGTACTTTACAACACCAGTGTAACAGTAGCTACCACAGTACTTTACAACACCAGTGTAACAGTAGCTACCCCAGTACTTTACAACACCAGTGTAACAGTAGCTACCACAGTACTTTACAACACCAGTGTAACAGTAGCTACCCCAGTACTTTACAACACCAGTGTAACAGTAGCTACCCCAGTACTTTACAACACCAGTGTAACAGTAGCTACCCCAGTACTTTACAACACCAGTGTAACAGTAGCTACCCCAGTACTTTACAACACCAGTGTAACAGTAGCTACCACAGTACTTTACAACACCAGTGTAGCTACCCCAGTAGCTAGCTACCCCAGTACTTTACAACACCAGTGTAACAGTAGCTACCCCAGTACTTTACAACACACCAATGTAACAGTAGCTACCACAGTACTTTACAACACCAGTGTAACAGTAGCTACCACAGTACTTTACAACACACCAATGTAACAGTAGCTACCACAGTACTTTACAACACCAGTGTAACAGTAGCTACCACAGTACTTTACAACACACCAATGTAACAGTAGCTACCACAGTACTTTACAACACCAGTGTAACAGTAGCTACCACAGTACTTTACAACACCAGTGTAACAGTAGCTACCACAGTACTTTACAACACCAGTGTAACAGTAGCTACCCCAGTACTTTACAACACCAGTGTAACAGTAGCTACCACAGTACTTTACAACACCAGTGTAACAGTAGCTACCCCAGTACTTTACAACACCAGTGTAACAGTAGCTACCCCAGTACTTTACAACACCAGTGTAACAGTAGCTACCCCAGTACTTTACAACACCAGTGTAACAGTAGCTACCCCAGTACTTTACAACACCAGTGTAACAGTAGCTACCCCAGTACTTTACAACACCAGTGTAACAGTAGCTACCCCAGTACTTTACAACACCAGTGTAACAGTAGCTACCACAGTACTTTACAACACCAGTGTAACAGTAGCTACCACAGTACTTTACAACACCAGTGTAACAGTAGCTACCACAGTACTTTACAACACCAGTGTAACAGTAGCTACCACAGTACTTTACAACACCAGTGTAACAGTAGCTACAGTACTTTACAACACCAGTGTAACAGTAGCTACCCCAGTACTTTACAACACCAGTGTAACAGTAGCTACCACAGTACTTTACAACACCAGTGTAACAGTAGCTACCACAGTACTTTACAATACCAGTGTAACAGTAGCTACCCCAGTACTTTACAACACCAGTGTAACAGTAGCTACCACAGTACTTTACAACACCAGTGTAACAGTAGCTACCCCAGTACTTTACAACACCAGTGTAACAGTAGCTACCATAGTACTTTACAACACCAGTGTAACAGTAGCTACCATAGTACTTTACAACACCAGTGTAACAGTAGCTACCATAGTACTTTACAACACCAGTGTAACAGTAGCTACCATAGTACTTTACAACACCAGTGTAACAGTAGCTACCACAGTACTTTACAATACTGAGATCCAGTGGTCGTGGCTACCATGTCACAGTACCATACATCATGTGGTCGTGGCTACCATGTCACTGTACCACACATCATGTGGTTGTGACTACCATGTCACAGTACCACACATGTGGTTGTGACTACCATGTCACAGTACCACACATCATGTGGTCGTGGCTACCATGTCACAGTACCACACATCATGTGATCGTGGCTACCATGTCACAGTACCACACATCATGTGATCGTGGCTACCATGTCACAGTACCACACATCATGTGATCGTGGCTACCATGTCACAGTACCACACATGTGATCGTGGCTACCATGTCACAGTACCACACATCATGTGATCGTGGCTACCATGTCACAGTACCACACATCATGTGATCGTGGCTACCATGTCACAGTACCACACATCATGTGGTCGTGGCTACCATGTCACAGTACCACACATCATGTGGTCGTGGCTACCATGTCACAGTACCACACATCATGTGGTCGTGGCTACCATGTCACTGTACCACACATGTGGTCGTGGCTATCATGTCACTGTACCACACATGTGGTCGTGGCTACCATGTCACTGTACCACACACCATGTATGGTGATTGGTAAACTTTACAAACTCCGGGTTTATGCACCATTCACCTACATTCAATGCTCGAGTTTACCCAAAATAATGTTTAAGACAAAACGCAACCCCACAGCCACACACCATGTGGAACATTGTTACCAGAACCCCACAGTCACACACCATGTGGAACATTGTTACCAGAACCCCACAGTCACACACCATGTGGAACATTGTTACCAGAACCCCACAGTCACACACCATGTGGAACATTGTTACCAGAACCCCACAGCCACACACCATGTGGAACATTGTTACCAGAACCCCACAGAACCCCACAGCCACACACCATGTGGAACATTGTTACCAGAACCCCACAGCCACACACACCATGTGGAACATTGTTACCAGAACCCCACAGTCACACACCATGTGGAACATTGTTACCAGAACCCCACAGTCACACACCATGTGGAACATTGTTACCAGAACCCCACAGCCACACACACCATGTGGAACATTGTTACCAGAACCCCACAGTCACACACCATGTGGAACATTGTTACCAGAACCCCACAGTCACACACCATGTGGAACATTGTTACCAGAACCCCACAGCCACACACCATGTGGAACATTGTTACCAGAACCCCACAGTCACACACCATGTGGAACATTGTTACCAGAACCCCACAGTCACACACCATGTGGAACATTGTTACCAGAACCCCACAGCCACACACCATGTGGAACATTGTTACCAGAACCCCACAGTCACACACCATGTGGAACATTGTTACCAGAACCCCACAGCCACACACACCATGTGGAACATTGTTACCAGAACCCCACAGTCACACACCATGTGGAACATTGTTACCAGAACCCCACAGTCACACACCATGTGGAACATTGTTACCAGAACCCCACAGCCACACACACCATGTGGAACATTGTTACCAGAACCCCACAGTCACACACCATGTGGAACATTGTTACCAGAACCCCACAGCCACACACACCATGTGGAACATTGTTACCAGAACCCCACAGTCACACACCATGTGGAACATTGTTACCAGAACCCCACAGCCACACACACCATGTGGAACATTGTTACCAGAACCCCACAGCCACACACCATGTGGAACATTGTTACCAGAACCCCACAGCCACACACCATGTGGAACATTGTTACCAGAACCCCACAGTCACACACACCATGTGGAACATTGTTACCAGAACCCCACAGCCACACACACCATGTGGAACATTGTTACCAGAACCCCACAGTCACACACCATGTGGAACATTGTTACCAGAACCCCACAGCCACACACACCATGTGGAACATTGTTACCAGAACCCCACAGTCACACACCATGTGGAACATTGTTACCAGAACCCCACAGCCACACACCATGTGGAACATTGTTACCAGAACCCCACAGCCACACACCATGTGGAACATTGTTACCAGAACCCCACAGCCACACACCATGTGGAACATTGTTACCAGAACCCCACAGCCACACACCATGTGGAACATTGTTACCAGAACCCCACAGCCACACACCATGTGGAACATTGTTACCAGAACCCCACAGCCACACACCATGTGGAACATTGTTACCAGAACCCCACAGCCACACACCATGTGGAACATTGTTACCAGAACCCCACAGCCACACACCATGTGGAACATTGTTACCAGAACCCCACAGCCACACACCATGTGGAACATTGTTACCAGAACCCCACAGCCACACACCATGTGGAACATTGTTACCAGAACCCCACAGCCACACACCATGTGGAACATTGTTACCAGAACCCCACAGCCACACACACCATGTGGAACATTGTTACCAGAACCCCACAGCCACACACCATGTGGAACATTGTTACCAGAACCCCACAGCCACACACACCATGTGGAACATTGTTACCAGAACCCCACAGCCACACACCATGTGGAACATTGTTACCAGAACCCCACAGCCACACACCATGTGGAACATTGTTACCAGAACCCCACAGCCACACACCATGTGGAACATTGTTACCAGAACCCCACAGCCACACACCATGTGGAACATTGTTACCAGAACCCCACAGCCACACACCTTTTTACGAATTCCCCTGACCAAGCTCTACTTCACCTAGACCATAGCTGAGGTTAATTTTCATTACCACTTATCCACAATTAAACTTCATCTGCCATTTTTCAGACCAACACATTAATTTGTTCAAATGGTCCTAAGTTCATTGATTATCCTTCTTAGAAGTGAACCCCATCAGCCTATCTTTGATCATCAGGCAAACTTAACTCATGTCACTAGTCCCTTCATCCCCAAGGTCATTAATGAATTAGAACAGGACAGGGCTACCTGATCCTTGTGAGGAACATTACTTACAGAACCCCTAATCCCCATTCAGATTTCACTCCACCAATGGTAACTCTCTGAACTATTGTTAGCCATGAACCTCCCCAATCCATGCTAGAACACACCTATACCATGAGCTCACTTTTCTTAGTTCACTTTGAGGTAACTCTGTCGAGGCTTTACTAAAATCCATAAACGATATGACTTATTCCTTATCCACGTCAACAGCCAAATGTTCTATTCAACCAACGTCAGTAAGTTGTTAGGCAGAACCCCGACTCTCGACAATCCATGCTGAGAATTCATTGTTATCCAAGTTAATGCTCCCCACAAGGTCCACTTACGATATGTCAGCTAACAATTGATTCTAATAACAGCCCAACCCCTACAGATCCATCAGGCTTTTGGACGGTAATAGTGGACTTAATCTGATTTGAATTATAGGAACCCCACTTAGCCATCACCACAACTCTGGTACAACACTTGGTTAACCATGGAACCCCACATTGGATACACACCGTTAATGGCTGGAACATTAAGCTTCCATCTTAGAACCCCATTCCTTAAGCCACCCTTGAAAACAACTCCATCGGGTCCCGGGGAACTTATTTTGTTTCAGTTTGTCTATCTGAACCCCAACCATGTCCCTCGTGACAGCCAATATTAGGTTAACTTAAATTCTTACCAGGAACTAAATAATTGTTAATTACTGGATCGCACACATCCTTATGTGTAAAACTGACAAAAAATAGTCATTAAACCAGGAACAACCCCATTTCCAGTTCCACATCCGTCAGCTTGTCCATTCCCAGTTTTCAGAGTCCCCTACTTTTTTCTTCACCTTCGTCCTATACCATTGAAACACAGGCTTGATCTTCTGGAATTCATTAGCAATACCTGTTTAAGTCCCCACGTTTAGCCTTTCTAACACCTTTTTTACACCATTTTGCTGGAACATATTGGTTCACTAAGGTTAACCTCTCCTCAGATGCCTACAAATTCCCACACCTAATAGATGGCTTTAAGCCTATTGTTAACCCATTTGGGATCCCCGTTATTATTACACCACACTCTGAATGGAACATTAGCTGGGCACCTGAGTACATTACAAGAAAACCAATCAAAGCAGATCCCTTCAGGAATTCATTAAAGTACTGAGAATCCCCGTACAGCCAAAATCATTAGCTAGACAACCCCAATCAAGATTAGAACAGTTGTTACCTAAGAACCCATTATAATCAGCACAACGAAAATCACCATTTTTGGACATGTATTATCCATTAATTCTTGCATTCCACAATGCCTAAAACAGCATCCATTTGTGGAACACTTGCGCCAAGCTTCACCAGTGAATCCCCTCAGATTATTAACCAGTGTTTCCTTATTTGGCAACACTAGGTGTAGGAAATACACCCCCTTGTATCAGTTAACCCCCACAGTTTCCAGAAAACAGTCCTGAACTGGAACCATTAAAGTTCACAGAACTCTAGATTACCTGACACCATTCCAGAACAATTTGTTACAAAGTTAAAGTCCCCTACTAGCCTACACACCATGTGTCCAACAAGCCCTTGTTTACTCCCAAGTCCCAACTATCGTATCAAGCCTGGAGGTGTATACACACCAAATTGTTTTCTGAACCCTCCATTGAACTCTTACCAAACAGAACCCCTGTTACAGCCACCATCTATTTTTATCCTGGTTTTATGCAACAATTAATATTTTCTCAGAACCCCTAAATCCCTGGCATACATGTCATTTCGGCCATAGAAGTTGTCCCAGTTGTCAATGAATGGTACTGCATTATCCTTACAGTGTTTATCCAGCCAACAATTAATACCAATTGCTCTGGACAACCATTCATTACCAACACCTCTTCTTGGCAAAATGCCACATATAACAGGGCGCCCCCCCCCCTTCTTCCTAATTATGTCTATAGCTGTCCTGAACTTTCTAACTAAATCCTCACTTCTACGCTTGCCTACATCATTGCCTCCAGCACTGAGGCAAATAATAGGATTGATCCCATTACCGTTCATGATGTTGTCAAGCCGGCTAACAATGTCCTCCATCCCACCCCCAGGAAAGCATATCCTCTGTCTCCTACTCCTGTCCTTCAAGCAGAATGCCCTATCCATGTATCTAACCTGGCTATCCCCAACAACAACAATATTCTTACCTTCCTTGTTGTCGTTCGTCGTGACGATCCCAGTAGTCGACTCACATTCGTCGGGTAGCACCGAGAATGCGTTGGAGGTTTCCACAGGAGTTTCCACAGCAGTCTCTTTCTTCTTCATCGTTTCTGGCTTTCCATTCGTCTTCTTGATCGTCAACTTCGTCGTCCCCTGCTGTCCAGCCACTGACCACGATCCCTTCTTGACCTGAGGACTCGAAACAGGAGGACTACTACGAATCCTCTTGTTTTCCTTGGTCAATCGCCGTATCTCCATCTTCGCTGCCCTCAATTCTTCCTTAAGTTGCTGGTAAAGTTGCTCGATGGAGGGCATCTTGGTTCAGTCCACGGGAGCAAACAAGACACTTCTTCACAGAGTTAAGTACAGGTCACCACTGGGTTAAGTACAGGTCACCATGTGGAACAGTGTTATCACAACCTCATAGCCACACACCACGTGGAACAGTGATACCACATGAGCAGATGCAACACACCATGTGGAACAGTGTTACCACAAGAGCAGATGCAATACACAATGATAGCATAACAAGGGAGGAACACACACACATTACACGCTAACAACTCGTCTCATTATACCTCAATGACCTGTAGTGAAGAGAGTAATGAACAGGTGTGAGGGAGCAGGTAATGAGGCGAACACACCGTGTACACTTGAAGACTGAACACCGTGTGGGTGTGACCGTGTACACTTGAACAAGATTGAACGCCGTGTATGTGTGTGTGTACTCACCTAATTCACCTAATTGTGGTTGCAGGGGTCGAGACTCAGCCCCTGACCCTGCCTCTTCACTGAGTGCTACTAGGTCCTCCCTCTCTCCCCTTGCTCCATGAGCTTTATCATACCTCATCTTAAAGCTATGTATGGTTCCTGTCTTCACTACCTCACTTGCTAGACTATTCCATTTCCTGACTACTCTATTATTGAAGAAATACTTCCTAATATCCCTTTGGCTTATCTGGGTATTCAACTTCCAACTGTGACCCCTTGTTCCTGTGTCCTTTCTCTGGAACATCCTGTCTTTGTCCACCTTGTCTATTCCACGCAGTATTTTGTATGTTGTTATCATGTCTCCCCTAACCCTCCTGTCCTCCAGTGTCGTCAGGCCGATCTCCCTTAACCTTTCTTCGCGGGACATTCCCCTTAGCTCTGGAACTAACCTTGTCGCAAACCTCTGCACTTTCTCTAATTTCTTGACGTGCTTGATCAAGTGTGGGTTCCAAACAGGTGCTGCATATGCTGCAGCAGTTATCTGGTTGATGTGTGTTTCCGGAGACATGCTCGGTGTTATACTCACCCCCAAGAGCTTTCTCCTCGAGTGAGGTTTGCAGTCTTCGGCCACCTAGCCTATACTCCGTCTGCGGTCTTCTTTGCCCTTCCCCGATATTCATGACTTTGGATTTGGCGAGGTTAAAATCGAGAAGCTAGTTGCTGAACCAGGTGTCCAGTCTGTCCGGGTCTCTTTGAAGTCCTACCTGATCCTCAACTGATTTAATTCTCCTCATTAACTTCACATCATCTGCGAACAGGGACACTTTTGAGTCTAACCCTTCCATCATGTCATTCACATATACCGGAAATAGCACTGGTCCTAGGCCCGACCCCTGTGGGACCCCGCTCGTCACAGGTGCCCACTGTGACTGTGCAGTGACTGACGACCTTCATGTCTCACAGACAAATGCAAACAGTGAAGCAAGGAAAGATGTCACTGCTAATCATAGTAATGCTGGTAAAATAAGAACATAAGAAAGAAGGAACACTGCAGCAGGCCTACTGATCCATGCTTAGCAGGTCCATGTCCCCCCCCCCGGATTAGCCCAATGACCCACCTAGTCAGGTCATTTCCACTTAAGGAAGGAGCAAGGCAAGGCACCCACACTATTTTAGATAATAAGACAAGTGCAACTAATGCGACATTTTATTGTGGCAACGTTTCGCTCTCCAGGAACTTTGTCAAGCCGTAACGAAGAGTAGGCCTATTGGCCTAGTATGGGGCTAATAGGCTTGCTTCAGTGTTTCCCCATTATGTTCTTAACATACCTACTGACTCGCGTATCTGATGTCTACATAATGTACACACAAACATTTAACGCAAAATCACATTATATTTACACAAGGGCTGGGGACGATACTGAGACCTACAAGTGTTTATGTAACGACGAGTGAAGATACACACCAGATAACTGCCATCTGTTGCTAATTATGGTATTACCTTCCCCAGGGATCACTCACACTAGGCCTCCCAGCCTGCAGCCTAATATGACAGGCTTACCAGCTATTAACAAACACTTTGGAAAGTGTGTATACTGAAAGTAAGCAACACTTGGGAAAGCAAGTGTGTATAATGAACGTAGACAACACTTGGGAAAGTAAAAGTGTGTACTGAACGTAAACAACTTCGGAAAGTGTGTGTGTACTGACCGTAAACAACTTCGGAAAGTGTGTGTACTGAACGTGAACAACTTCAGAAAGTGTGTGTATGTATAATGAACGTAAACAACTTGAGAAAGTGTGTATAATGCACGTAAACAACTTGGGAAAGTGTGTGTGTGTGTGTGTGTGTGTGTGTGTGTGTATACTGAACGTAAACAGATGTTTGTACGTGTTCATGAGACAAAAAGAACACTCCAGCCAAAGAACAAAACATTAAGTGGTTTACATTCCACTCTCATCTGACGAACTGATTAATGAAGATTAAGACACATTCCGCCCACTCTGTAGGCAACGCTCTCGCCTCATACACTGAGTATCCGAGGTTCGATCCCCGGCATGGGTGGAAACATTAGGCGTGTTTCCTTACACCTTCTGTCCCCGTTCACCTAGCAGTAAGAAGGTTCCTTGGTGTTAATGAATTGTTGTGGGTGGCATCCTGGGGGACAACACTCAAGGACCACAATGAAAATAACACATTCCTCAATGACGCTTACATTTTCTTGGGTTATCCTGGGTGGCTAACCCTCCGGGGTTAAAAACCCCAACAAAATCTTATCTAAGAGTAGATAAAGCTGTAGACAGGTAAAAGGTTTGTAGTTAGGACGCGCGAGGGGAGTGTGTGTGAGGTTAGTGGGTAGTGGGGAGATGGTGGGAGGGAGGGAGGAGGGGGGATATGATGTAGTAAGGGAGACAGGGAGAGAAACGGATGAAGACTGGAAGGGAAGCGTTACAGAGGGAGAGAGGGAGGGTAATGGATGATGAAGGGGGGGGGAGTAGGAAGAGTAGTGGGTGGGGGAAGCAGGGAAGGAGGTGAGGAATGACTGAGGTAGGGGAAGGAGGGAGTGCAGCGGGAGAGGTGGGAAGGGAGGTAGGGAGGGAGTCGGTGAGGGAGAGAAAGATATGGATGGAGTAGGTGGGTGAGAGAGAGAGAGAGAGAGAGAGAGAGAGAGAGAGAGAGGTGAGTCATACAGAGGGTATGTCAGCCTGGAGTCAGGGGTCACGCTGAGGTGTAACTGAACTAGACTGCTCCTCCTAGCATTTTCATTTTCAATGGTTGGTGTTATTGCTAGGTAAGTTGCTTCCGCCTGCGCTCCCAGGGTGCACCTCTGCCACTCAACCCACCACCACCACGCTCCCAGGGTGCACCTCTGCCACTCAACCCACCACTACCACGCTCCCAGGGTGCACCTCTGCCACTCAACCCACCACTGCTGTACATTAACATCTCCATACAAAGCAGGTGAAATCGCATATCTAGAGAGTGTACAGAGATCCTTTACTGCACGTATAAGTTCTGTCAAGCACCTTAACTACTGGGAACGCTTGGAAGCACTTGACTTGTACTCGTTGGAACGCAGGAGGGAGAGATATATCATAATCTACACTTGGAAAATCTTGGAAGGAATGGTCCCAAATCTGCACACAGAAATCACTCCCTACGAAAGTAAAAGACTGGGCAGGCGATGCAAAATGCCGCCAATAAAAAGTAGGGGCGCCATTGGTACACTACGAGAAAACACCATAAGTGTCCGGGGCCCAAAACTGTTCCACAGCCTCCCATCAAGCATTAGGGGAATTGCCAATAAACCCCTGGCTGCCTTCAAGAGAGAGCTGGACAGATACCTAAAGTCAGTGCCGGATCAGCCGGGCTGTGGCTCGTACGTCGGACTGCGTGCGGCCAGCAGTAACAGCCTAGTTGATCAGGCCCTGATCCATCGGGAGGCCTGGTCATGGACCGGGCCGCGGGGGCGTTGATCCCCGGAATAACCTCCAGGTAACCACCACGCTCCCAGGGTGCACCTCTGCCACTCAACCCACCACCACCACGCTCCCAGGGTGCACCTCTGCCACTCAACCCACCACCACCACGCTCCCAGGGTGCACCTCTGCCACTCAACCCACCACCACCACGCTCCCAGGGTGCACCTCTGCCACTCAACCCACCACCACCAACTTTCTCACCCAACCAATGGACATAAGTCACTTTGCCTCACCGTTTTTGGGGGTATCCCAGGAAATTTACATGTTACTATGTATAATTTGTGTAACAGTATTGATGTATACGTGTACATAAGCTTACTTAGCAAACGAATCCAAGGAAGGAAAGTAACTTCTTGTATAGTAAACACTGGTCTACGTATTATTGTAAATAATCCTCTCTTTTAATGTTAACAGTTTACCTTATTCCTTGTAATTTCCTCTTATTCTAACTGAATCTTGCAAAGGTGGGTTACTTAGTTTTAACTCTTAAGGTTAAAATAATAAGATATTACAGGGATTTTTTTTTATTTTTGTTATTACACATCGGCCGTTTCCCACCGAGGCAAGGTCACCCGAAAAAAAGAAACACTTTCATCATCACTCACTCCATCACTGTCTCACCAGAGGCGCGCCTACACCGCAGTTCGGACCCCAATGGAAATAAGTCACATTGCCTGATTTTTTTGAGGGGTTATGCTAGGTAATTTACACTATGACAATTGTACTTATGTGTACTTGTACGTAAATAAACTTACGAAAGATCATTCATATACCGGCTGGTCAGAGCTATGACAGAGATACACAAGTTTACACAGTGATTGCTTTAAACTGAGAGGTAGTGGTGGTTAGAAGTTTACTTGAGTACTACTGCGAGGATCATCGTCCCCTCCTGATTAATGAGGCTGTTGGCGTTCACTGCACGCACACCGACGTCTGTTGCACTGACTCAAACAAGTGTAGTGTGCACAACCTCACTTTAACTAGGGTGTAACTCGGCACCAAGGTTCTGACTGCCTCCATCAAACAACCTCACTGTACTTATTAAGGCTATCTGGTAAATCTTAATATAAGAGAGAAGTCTGAAGCAAGATAGCACATTATGAAAGAATAGATGACAAGTAGTCTTAACATAGGAGCCTCGCTGTGTTCTAGCAAGACAACGACATCTGGTTTCAAATATCAGGGTGTATGAGTGAAGACCTTGAAGAGTGCAGTTGCTGGTGGAAAGGTAGGTCATCTCTCTCTCTCTCTCTCTCTCTCTCCCAACTACTACTACTGGATTTCTGGACACTTGTTGCTTTATTCGTTAAAGAGAAGCACACAACACACGTCAGTTATGACACCGTTCACTGGAGACACGGTAATGCTGCACCCTGGTTGTAGTGACCACTGACTCGTATCCAGCAGTCAAGTGACCCAGACAAATAATGGTCCAAGTCGGACCGAAACGTCGTCTTAAGTTTCAGTCTCCTATGTGCAGGTTATTTATGTATTGTTGCAGTCATGATACTGTGCATTTTTATTCTACCCTACCGTAGTTCTCCATTTTTATATTCTTCAGTAGTTGGGTACCGTGCAGGACATAAGGTGGACAGAGACACTGAAGCTAGTAACAACAAAGGGTTAACAACACAGGCTGGTAAATTAAACACATATGCAACACCTGGATATCTTTACTGAGGAAACGTTTCGCATGGGGTCGATGTAATCGACTCCAGACTGAGGGACTAATTACCTCAAACTCCTTCTGATCTTCACCATTCTTCTTTGTTTGTAGATGAATGGTTCAGAGAACCGACATGTTGATAAATTAGACACATGTGTATCTTTATTGAGGAAACGTTTCGCCACACAGTGGCTTCATCAGTCCATACGTAGGAGAAACTTGAAGAACAGGAGGAGAATGAGGTAATCAGTCCCTCAACCTTGTGTCGATGTGTTCAGTCCATCAATCTTGAATAGAATACGGCATATGAGCGAAGAGGCAGCTTATAAACCGTATAGCAGGAGAGGTGCAGCAGTCATAGGTGGTGTCACATTTGTTCAACGTGGAAGTAGGTCGTGCCCAAGAATTAGGCAAGCGAAGAAATCCTAAGTATTAAGATCCCAAGAAGATGCAGTGTCTGACAGGTTTGTAGATGAATGGTTCAGAGAACCGACATGTTGATAAATTAGACACATGTGCAACTCTTGGGTATCTTTATTGAGGAAACGTTTCAAATGTGACACCACCTACGACTGCTGCACCTCTCCTGCTATACGGTTTATAAGCTGCCTCTCCGCTCATATGCCGTGTTCTATTCAAGATTGATGGACTGAACACATCGACTCAAGGTTGAGGGACTGATTACCTCATTCTCCTCCTGTTCTTCAAGTTTCTCCTACGTATGGACTGATGAAGCCACTGTGTGGCGAAACGTTTCCTCAATAAAGATACCCAAGAGTTGCACATGTGTCTAATTTATCATTCTTCTTTGTATAGGAGTGATGAAGCCACTGTGGGGCGAAACGTTTCCTTAATAAAGATACCCAAGTGTTGTACATGTGTCTAATTTACCAACCTGGTTCTCTGAACCATTTATCTACAAGGCAGATTAACCTCAGAAAGGCAACCAGTGTTCCATATTTACACTAGAAACACAAACACAACACTCGCAACACGCAACCTTTAGGTTACAAACTGAACATATCAGAGCTTACGAAGTGCATCACAACACAACGTGTGCACAACACACTACACCAGTGCATCTTGTGCACCCATGTGTCACCTTCACTCAACATCAACACACACACACACACACACACACAAAACAGGTCAAGTGTCTATGGACAAGTGCCTTTGACAGCTAGTACCCGAATTAAAAAAATTTATTTCTCGGTTAATCCTCGTACTGTGTCGTAGCCTTGACCTGGATATGTGAGTTGTCATCCTGGTGGACCATACAAACCAGGAGTGGAGATTGTGTACAGTGTGCACACACCAGGATAAACACACACTACTGTACCATGAGTGTGTGTGTGTGTACTCACCTAATTGTGGTTGCAGGGGTCGAGACTCAGCTCCTGGCCCTGCCTCTTCACTGATCACTACTAGATTCTCTCTCTCTGCTCTCTGAGCTTTGTCATACCTCGTCTTAAAGTTATGTATGGTTCCTGCCTCCACTACATCACTTGCTAGACTATTTCACTTCCTGACAACTCTATGACTGAAGAAATACTTCCTAACATCCCTGTGACTCGTCTGAGTCTTCAGCTTCCGCTTGTGACCCCTTGTTTCTGTGTCCCATCTCTGGAACATCCTGTCTCTGTCCATATCTATTCCACGCAGTATTTTGTATGTGTGTGTGTGTGTGGGAGAGAGAGAGAGAGAGAGAGAGAGAGAGAGAGAGAGAGAGAGAGAGAGAGAGAGAGAGAGAGAGAGAGAGAGAGCAGTACAAACACACACTGGCATTATCAGCCGGGCTGTGGTTCGTACGTTGGATTGCGTGAGGCCGGTAGTAACAGCCTGGTTGATCAGGCCCTGATCCACAGGGAAACCTGATCGAGGAGCGGGCCCCGGGAGCGTTGACCCCCGGAACACCCTCCAGGTAGATATCCTAGAATGTAGCAGAGTAAAAGAATGTAGATTTATTACCAATAAAATTAACGAAGAACACAAGAACACTAAAAACGATACAGTAACTAAGGTTAGTAGTCTTTTACAAAGGTATCCAATAATTAGTAGTCTTTTACAAAGGTATTCAATAATTAGTAGTCTTTTACAAAGGTATCCAATAATTAGCAGTCTTTTACAAAGGTATCCAATAATTAGTAGTCTTTTACAAAGGTATCCAATAATTAGTAGTCTTTTACAAAGGTATCCAATAATTAGTAGTCTTTTACAAAGGTATCCAATAATTAGTAGTCTTTTACAAAGGTATCCAATAATTAGTAGTCTTTTACAAAGGTATCCAATAATTAGTAGTCTTTTACAAAGGTATCCAATAATTAGTAGTCTTTTACAAAGGTATCCAATAATTAGTAGTCTTTTACAAAGGTATCCAATAATTAGTAGTCTTTTACAAAGGTATCCAATAATTAGTAGTCTTTTACAAAGGTATCCAATAATTAGTAGTCTTTTACAAAGGTATCCAATAATTAGTAGTCTTTTACAAAGGTATCCAATAATTAGTAGTCTTTTACAAAGGTATCCAATAATTAGTAGTCTTTTACAAAGGTATCCAATAATTAGTAGTCTTTTACAAAGGTATCCAATAATTAGTAGTCTTTTACAAAGGTATCCAATAATTAGTAGTCTTTTACAAAGGTATCCAATAATTAGTAGTCTTTTACAAAGGTATCCAATAATTAGTAGTCTTTTACAAAGGTATCCAATAATTAGTAGTCTTTTACAAAGGTATCCAATAATTAGTAGTCTTTTACAAAGGTATCCAATAATTAGTAGTCTTTTACAAAGGTATCCAATAATTAGTAGTCTTTTACAAAGGTATCCAATAATTAGTAGTCTTTTACAAAGGTATTCAATAATTAGTAGTCTTTTACAAAGGTATTCAATAATTAGTAGTCTTTTACAAAGGTATTCAATAATTAGAAGTCTTTTACAAAGGTATCCAATAATTAGTAGTCTTTTACAAAGGTATCCAATAATTAGCAGTCTTTTACAAAGGTATCCAATAATTAGTAGTCTTTTACAAAGGTATCCAATAATTAGTAGTCTTTTACAAAGGTATTCAATAATTAGTAGTCTTTTACAAAGGTATCCAATAATTAGTAGTCTTTTACAAAGGTATTCAATAATTAGTAGTCTTTTACAAAGGTATCCAATAATTAGTAGTCTTTTACAAAGGTATCCAATAATTAGTAGTCTTTTACAAAGGTATCCAATAATTAGTAGTCTTTTACAAAGGTATCCAATAATTAGTAGTCTTTTACAAAGGTATTCAATAATTAGTAGTCTTTTACAAAGGTATTCAATAATTAGTAGTCTTTTACAAAGGTATTCAATAATTAGTAGTCTTTTACAAAGGTATCCAATAATTAGCAGTCTTTTACAAAGGTATCCAATAATTAGTAGTCTTTTACAAAGGTATCCAATAATTAGTAGTCTTTTACAAAGGTATCCAATAATTAGTAGTCTTTTACAAAGGTATCCAATAATTAGTAGTCTTTTACAAAGGTATCCAATAATTAGTAGTCTTTTACAAAGGTATTCAATAATTAGTAGTCTTTTACAAAGGTATTCAATAATTAGTAGTCTTTTACAAAGGTATTCAATAATTAGTAGTCTTTTACAAAGGTATTCAATAATTAGTAGTCTTTTACAAAGGTATTCAATAATTAGTAGTCTTTTACAAAGGTATTAAATAATTAGTAGTCTTTTACAAAGGTATCCAATAATTAGCAGTCTTTTACAAAGGTATCCAATAATTAGCAGTCTTTTACACAGATATTCAATAACTGGTAGTCTTTTACAAAGGTATTCAATATTTACTACAATTACATAGTGATAATCTATAAAGGTAAGAACACCTGAATGTTGAAAAGCTTTTCCTTTAAGAAATGAGAGATATAATCTATACCTGTCTACCTGGAGGGTATTCCGGGGATCAACGCCCCCGCGGCCCGGTCCATAACCAGGCCTCGTGGTGGATCAGGGCCTGATGAACGAGGCTGTTATATATACCACAAAGCTTCTGCAGGAATCGGTCCCAAAGATGCGCTGGAAAACGTCATTCAAGCAGTAAGCGTGTCGTATGGGTTCGTTAGACGGGAGAAGGTAGCGAGCAAAACACCGATGACTCACGAAATCGTAATGACACGACTGCAAACAAACCATACCACGGGCGGGATTTGAACCCGCGGTCAGAGAGTCTCAAAACTCCAGACCGTCGCGTTAGCCACTGGACCAACAGTGGCTAACGCGACGGTCTGGAGTTTTGAGACTCTAACCGCGGGTTCAAATCCCGCCCGTGGTATGTTTTTTAAAACACCGATGACTTGGTTGTTGATGATTAAGACATATGTCCAACAGTTGGGTATCTTTACTAACGAAACGTTTCGTTGAACACTTCTCCGGGCTGAGGAATTGACAACATTAAATGGTTTTCTCCATGGTTACTGGACTGATTACATCATCTTTATTTCACTACTACACTTGCTCTCTCTATCTGACTGAAGAAGGTCAAGTCAAACGCTCCATCAATAAAGATACCCAATTGCTGTACGTGTGTCTTGTGATGAACTTGTCCAATCTTTGGACAAAGATTTAGACTAGTGGATGGTACCACTATAACCCCGCCTCCTCCTGCTTCGCCTCACCTGACTACAGTATATAAGCCACGTCTACGGCCCTATGCTGTACTTTCCACAACACTGATGGACTGAACACATCGACTCCAGGCTGAGGGACTGATTACCTCAAACTCCTTCTCTCCTTATATCTTCCTACTTTACATAAGACTGAAGTCACTGTGTGGCGAAACGTTTCTTCAATAAAGATTCCCATATGTTGCATAAGTGTCTCAACTCTTCAACGTGTGTCTTAATCATCAACTTCTCGATATTTTATACCATTTTTAACAACACCGATGACTGTTGTGGAGGTGATTATATTGAGAATACGTGACACAGAAACCCAGCATAAGTCAGGAGCATTTGACAGTGTAATGAGAAAGGAAGGCATCTACTGGGACAAAGAAGGGACTAAGATTTATACATACAAGGAAATTTGTATAAAAGGGAAGGTAACACCCCTTGCGGGCCCTCAGCTCTCCTGACAGTCTCTAAGCCTGCTTGCAGAGTAAGACCTCTCAGAGCATGGCCAGGGACCATGTCTATAAATGGTCCTAGGAATTATACAATACTGTTGACAAGTACACTCACTGCCCTGAAGACAGTCAGCCCATTTTAGCCGAAATAAAGGATGTTTGGATGACGATATGAACCTCAGGAATAAAAAGAATAAGAGGACCTGACTGATTTAGTTGAGGTTGAGGGGACTTGACAGACTGCAGTATCAGCTGCAGATCGATGAGAGATGAGTGGGTAGAAGTTCGAGGGATGAGTGGGTAGAAAAAGGGATGAGTGGGTAGTAGGATGAGGATAGTATGAGTGGAAGGGGATGAGGGTAGCAAGAGTGGAAGGGGAGTGTGTGAGGGGATTACCATCAAAGGGAAGAGACATCTGTGGTCGTAAAGAGCTGAACACGAATGAGAGGGAAGACGAATGAGAAAACGAACGAGAAAAAACACGAAAGCAGGTTTAGATTTTGCTGCCAAAGTGGCTAGTTTATTGTGTACCTCATATCCATCCTGTGGATGGTAGCTGTACGAAACTCGAGGTACCACTGTACCTCATATCTATCCTGTGGACGGTAGCACAAGAACATATGGGTACAAAACAGGCCTATGAACTAGGCCTCCAAGAGGGTTAACAGGAGTAACTATGGACTTGTATCCACAACTGTCTTATCTATTGCAAAACAATTAGGACACTTTCTTAATATGCATTTTTTTGATAAGTTCCGAGAGTTTTTCCATTTCCAAAGCCCGGCCATGGGCCAGGCTCGTCTGGTGCTTGCCTGGTCAACCAGGCTGTTGTTAATGGCGGCCCGATGACCCACGTATCCATCACAGCCTGGTAGAGGTAGATGTAACACTGAGTTCACCCCTGTCTACAACACAATGAGATCACCCTGTCTATCGTACAGCAACACAATAAGGTCACCTTGCCAATCCTACAACACAATGAGGTCACCCTGCCAATCCTACAACACAATGATGTCACCCTGCCAACCCTACAACACAATGATGTCACCCTGCCAACCCTACAACACAATGATGTCACCCTGCCAATCCTACAACACAATGAGGTCACCCTGCCAATCCTACAACACAATGAGGTCACCCTGCCAACCCTACAACACAATGATGTCACCCTGCCAACCCTACAACACAATGAGGTCACCCTGCCAACCCTATAACACAATGAGGTCACCCTGCCAACCCTACAACACAATGAGGTCACCTTGCCAACCCTACAACACAATGAGGTCACCCTGCCAATCCTACAACACAATGAGATCACCCTGCCAATCCTACAACACAATGAGGTCACCCTGCCAATCCTACAACACAATGAGGTCACCCTGCCAATCCTACAACACAATGATGTCACCCTGCCAATCCTACAACACAATGAGGTCACCCTGCCAATCCTACAACACAATGATGTCACCCTGCCAATCCTACAACACAATGAGGTCACCCTGCCAATCCTATAACACAATGAGGTCACCCTGCCAACCCTACAACACAATGAGGTCACCCTGCCAACCCTACAACACAATGAGGTCACCCTGCCAACCCTACAACACAATGAGGTCACCCTGCCAACCCTACAACACAACGAGGTCACCCTGCCAACCCTACAACACAATGAGGTCACCCTGCCAACCCTACAACACAATGAGGTCACCCTGCCAATCCTACAACACAATGAGGTCACCCTGCCAATCCTACAACACAATGAGGTCACCCTGCCAACCCTACAACACAATGAGGTCACCCTGCCAGCCCTACAACACAATGAGGTCACCCTGCCAGCCCTACAACACAATGAGGTCACCCTGCCAACCCTACAACACAATGATGTCTCCCTGCCAACCCTACAACACAATGAGGTCACCCTGCCAACCCTACAACACAATGTGGTCACCCTGCCAATCCTACAACACAATGAGGTCACCCTGCCAATCCTACAACACAATGTGGTCACCCTGCCAACCCTACAACACAATGAGGTCACCCTGCCAACCCTACAACACAATGAGGTCACCCTGCCAACCCTACAACACAATGAGGTCACCCTGCCAACCCTACAACACAATGAGGTCACCCTGCCAACCCTACAACACAATGAGGTCACCCTGCCAACCCTACAACACAATGAGGTCACCCTGCCAACCCTACAACACAATGTGGTCACCCTGCCAACCCTACAACACAATGAGGTCACCCTGCCAACCCTACAACACAATGTGGTCACCCTGCCAACCCTACAACACAATGAGGTCACCCTGCCAACCCTACAACACAATGAGGTCACCCTGCCAACCCTACAACACAATGATGTCACCCTGCCAACCTTACAACACAATGAGGTCACCCTGCCAATCCTACAACACAATGAGGTCACCCTGCCAACCCTACAACACAATGTGGTCACCCTGCCAACCCTACAACACAATGATGTCACCCTGCCAACCCTACAACACAATGAGGTCACCCTGCCAATCCTACAACACAATGAGGTCACCCTGCCAACCCTACAACACAATGTGGTCACCCTGCCAACCCTACAACACAATGAGGTCACCCTGCCAACCCTACAACACAATGAGGTCACCCTGCCAACCCTACAACACAATGTGGTCACCCTGCCAACCCTACAACACAATGTGGTCACCCTGCCAACCCTACAACACAATGTGGTCACCCTGCCAACCCTACAACACAATGAGGTCACCCTGCCAACCCTACAACACAATGAGGTCACCCTGCCAACCCTACAACAACACACTGACACAGTCACGAAGACATTACTATAACAGTTAACACTGAAGAACCTCGGGCGAGGAGGTAAACTCGTCCAGCTGTGAGAGTTTACAACATACAATGATGGTAAGTGTTACCGTGTGTGAGAACCATCTAATGTTTACGGTCATAGCTTGCCTCACTGCCGTGGAACGCCAGCAGCAACAGTCTGGTTGACCAGGCAAAGTTGACCCAGGGCTGGGCTGCAGGAGCAGGAAAACTCAGGAAACCTGTCAAAGGTATATCACAGGCCTATGAGTTTTCCCCTGTGTGGGCTAACACCACACCTACACGTCCATGACCCTGTGTGGGCTAACACCACACCTACACGTCCATGACCCTGTGTCGGCTAACACCACACCCACACGTCCATGACCCTGTGTGGGCTAACACCACACCCACACGTCCATGACCCTGTGTGGGCTAACACCACACCCACACGTCCATGACCCTGTGTCGGCTAACACCACACCCACACGTCCATGACCCTGTGTGGGCTAACACCACACCCACACGTCCATGACCCTGTGTGGGCTAACACCACACCCACACGTCCATGACCCTGTGTGGGCTAACACCACACCCACACGTCCATGACCCTGTGTGGGCTAACACCACACCCACACGTCCATGACCCTGTGTGGGCTAACACCACACCCACACGTCCATGACCCTGTGTGGGCTAACACCACACCCACACGTCCATGACCCTGTGTGGGCTAACCCCACACCCACACGTCCATGACCCTGTGTCGGCTAACACCACACCCACACGTCCATGACCCTGTGTGGGCTAACACCACACCCACACGTCCATGACCCTGTGTGGGCTAACACCACACCCACACGTCCATGACCCTGTGTGGGCTAACACCACACCCACAAGTCCATGACCCTGTGTGGCTAACACCACACCCACACGTCCATGACCCTGTGTGGGCTAACACCACACCCACACGTCCATGACCCTGTGTGGGCTAACACCACACCCACAAGTCCATGACCCTGTGTGGGCTAACACCACACCCACAAGTCCATGACCCTGTGTGGGCTAACACCACACCCACAAGTCCATGACCCTGTGTCGGCTAACACCACACCCACACGTCCATGACCCTGTGTGGGCTAACACCACACCCACAAGTCCATGACCCTGTGTGGGCTAACACCACACCCACAAGTCCATGACCCTGTGTGGGCTAACACCACACCCACAAGTCCATGACCCTGTGTCGGCTAACACCACACCCACAAGTCCATGACCCTGTGTGGGCTAACACCACACCCACAAGTCCATGACCCTGTGTGGGCTAACACCACACCCACACGTCCATGACCCTGTGTGGGCTAACACCACACCCACACGTCCATGACCCTGTGTGGGCTAACACCACAC
This sequence comes from Cherax quadricarinatus, assembly GCF_038502225.1. Taxonomy (NCBI): domain Eukaryota; kingdom Metazoa; phylum Arthropoda; class Malacostraca; order Decapoda; family Parastacidae; genus Cherax; species Cherax quadricarinatus. Next base: position 1,386,581 of record NC_091378.1, read on the forward strand.
CCACACGTCCATGACCCTGTGTGGGCTAACACCACACCCACACGTCCATGACCCTGTGTGGGCTAACACCACACCCACACGTCCATGACCCTGTGTGGGCTAACACCACACCCACACGTCCATGACCCTGTGTGGGCTAACACCACACTCACACGTCCATGACCCTGTGTGGGCTAACACCACACCCACAAGTCCATGACCCTGTGTGAACCAGCTCCTCGCCTACGTTCCAGTCTTGAATCATCTTCATCATTCTCTGTTTTTCTCCAACTTCTGTGTGAAAAAAATGAACTTAGTTTTCCCTTGAAATGTTCATTCCTATTTCGTTTCTAACCTCCAGACATGCTCCTAGCACACAATGTGTGCTAGGAGCGTGTCTAGCACAACTAAGACTTGTGAACTGTGTGTGTGTGTGTGTGTATATATGCAAGACTATGACTAAAAAAATAGTGAACTTCCAAGTGCTTTCGTGATTTCTCACATTATCAAGGTCCTGATAATGTGAGAAATCACAAAATCGCTTGGAAAATCACCATTTTGACAGTAGTTGTTTTACATATTGTGATATAACGTGGTTACTGTGATCTTATTGTGTATATATATATATATATATATATATATATATATATATATATATATATATATATATATATATATATATATATATATATATATATATATATATATATATATATATATATATATATATACCAAATACACTGATGAGAATCTTAATATTTCAAATGGAGAATAACTGGCAATACCATGGCTGGAACAGTTCACAACACACAATACCATGGCTGGAACAGTTCACAACACACAATACCATGGCTGGAACAGTTCACAACACACAATACCATGGCTGGAACAGTTCACAACGCACAATACCATGGCTGGAACAGTTCACAACACACAATACCATGGCTGGAACAGTTCACAACACACAATACCATGGCTAGAACAGTTCACAACACACAATACCATGGCTGGAACAGTTCACAACACAATACCATGGCTGGAACCGTTCACAACACACAATACCATGGCTGGAACAGTTCACAATACACAATACCATGGCTAGAACAGTTCACAACACACAATACCATGACTGGAACAGTTCACAACACACAATACCATGGCTGGAACCGTTCACAACACACAATACCATGGCTGGAACAGTTCACAAGACACAATACCATGGCTAGAACAGTTCACAACACACAATACCATGGCTGGAACAGTTCACAACACAATACCATGGCTGGAACAGTTCACAACACACAATACCATGGCTGGAACAGTTCACAACACACAATACCATGGCTGGAACAGTTCACAACACACAATACTATGGCTGGAACAGTTCACAACACAATACCATGGCTGGAACCGTTCACAACACACAATACCATGGCTGGAACAGTTCACAATACACAATACCATGGCTAGAACAGTTCACAGCACACAATACCATGGCTGGAACCGTTCACAACACACAATACCATGGCTGGAACCGTTCACAACACACAATACCATGGCTGGAGCAGTTCACAACACACAATACCATGGCTGGAACAGTTCACAACACAATACCATGGCTGGAACAGTTCACAACACACAATACCATGGATGGAACAGTTCACAACACACAATACCATGGCTGGAACAGTTCACAACACAATACCATGGCTGGAACAGTTCACAACACACAATACCATGGATGGAACAGTTCACAACACACAATACCATGGCTGGAACAGTTCACAACACACAATACCATGGCTGGAATAGTTCACAACACAATACCATTGCTGGAACCGCTCACAACACACAATACCATGGCTGGAACAGTTCACAACACACAATACCATGGCTGGAACAGTTCACAACACACAATACCATAGCTGGAACAGTTCACAACACACAATACCATGGCTGGAACAGTTCACAACACAATACCATAGCTGGAACCGTTCACAACACACAATACCATGGCTGGAACAGTTCACAACACACAATACCATGGCTGGAACAGTTCACAACACACAATACCATGGCTGGAACAGTTCACAACACAATACCATGGCTGGAACAGTTCACAACACACAATATCATGGCTGGAACAATTCACAGCACACAATACCATGGCTGGAACAATTCACAGCACATAATACCATGGCTAGAACAATTCACAACTAACACACAATACCACACATTAGTCTGAGGGACGACCAGATGGTCTACAACGTTTTTTAAGGCGGCTCCAGGTAGCACGAACTATGGCCGGAAGTTAATGTAATACAATACCATACGAAACTTGTGGTACGGCTACGGCTCCACCACAAAGACTTATCCGGAAGCGAAATTCCATACGTGTGGGTACCACTCAACCCATCCTCTTAACCTCTAAAGCTTCTGTGTGGAATCTTCACAAGCTACAACTTAGCCAAGTTTAACTTAAGGTTATCTAGGTACAGGTACACATAAATACAGTTACACAAATTATCATATCTAGTAACGTGTGTAAATTATCAAGGATAACCCAAAAAGTCAGACAGGTGACTTATTTCCATTGGGGTCCTTGATATTTCCAATGGGGCCATTGATTACTACAAGGACCCCAATAGAAATTAATCAGTTTTTTGGGTTATCTATGAATAACTAAAGTGTAGTGAACACTTGTTGTCAATGCTCAATAATAACTCAAATGGAGTAGAAACTCAGGAGATTAATTGATTCCTATATTCAACTCCCGTTTTGGGATCCTCTTCAGCTGATCTGAAGAGGATCCCAGAAGGGAGGTTGGGAATATACAGATCAATTAATCTCCTGAGTTTCTGTATCCATGTGGGTTATTATTGAGCATATGTTACTATGTATGATAATTGTACTTATGTGTACCTGTACCTATATAAACTTAATTATCGTTTTTACCATTAATACGTATCACAACTGCATGACTATGGTAAATATTGTTAAAAATGCAAAAAAAAAAGTAAGAACTCTTCATATTTGCCTATATAAAGCTTGTTTAATTCTGATCTGAAGACGAGTGTTACAGCTGTATGTGTTGGTGGGTGTTGAAGTTACCTGTAACATGTTATCTAAGTGCTATTCTCGAAGCCCGGCTTTAGGAAAGATTTCTTTGCTAACTCCCTGGTCAACTAGGTTGTTGCTACCAATGACTCGCAGACTAATACAATTATCAGAGCATGGATGATCTTCATTTCATGCAGGTACTGGTCCAGCAAGTCAAACTACACAGTTGCTAGAGGACACATGTACGAGCAGCCTCGCCTCACAGACACCAAAAGCGTAGAGACAGCTAAGGTAAGAACAGCCTCGTCTCACAGACACCAAAAGCGTAGAGACAGCTAAGGTAAGAACAGCCTCGTCTCACAGACACCAAATGCGTAGAGACAGCTAAGGTAAGAACAGCCTCGTCTCACAGACACCAAATGCGTAGAGACAGCTAAGGTAAGAACAGCCTCGCCTCACAGACACCAAAGGCGTGACTAACGCCGGAAAAAGGAGTGGCATGGAGAAGGAAAAAAGGTGAAAGAGACTACAGGAAAAATTCAAGGTCAAGAAGAGACAAGAGAACAAAAGCCAAAAGAGATATTGGGACATAAAGCCTATTACAATGCTCCTCTGTTCTTATGTTCTTAATTAACATCTTATTTTGTTTCTTCAAGAATATTCCGTCCATTACTTAGCGTTCATCATGCCGGTACACACCACGGGCGCAGTCACTACACATCTTAAAATACATATAGTCCAAACAGTGCACAGTATCTGAGCACACTTATAGAAGAAATAGCGACATTTTGCATATAAAACTAAATAAAAAACGACTATTTTCTAAAAAAAAGTAAATAACAGAAGTAATGAGAACGAGTGCAAAGTTGTGGTGTGTGTTCAGCTGAGCATCACAACCCAAGTATCCAAGATAATACCAACAGGAAGCACGCGAACCGCACGATCCCAAGCACTCAAGCAGACACTCCCAGCCTGGCTGATGAGCCTGGCTACCGATGAACACAGGAGTTTGTATTCGGTGGCCATAAGAACATTTTAGCAGCTGAGTCCGGGGTTATGCAAGGTCTTGTGTATGTCCGGGCCCCGGGGCCTGACGAGGCGTCTTTAGTAACGCTCCAGGTGAGGTGCAGCAGTTTAAGATGAGGCGGCAACCTGAGCATAACCAAGACTAAGATAATATCTGTAGAGGGACAGTGAGCACCTCTGACCGGCTAGTGTGTATCCACACACTTACCTACTTAGCTACCACCACGGCCTTCGCCACACAGTGAACCAATAATATTTTCTGCTACAACTGATATACCCTCAGGAAGCAGAGGCATAGCCACGGGGATGGGAGCTAATGGGGCTAAAAAAAATGCAGATTATTTTGTTAAATCAATGGCTAAATTGCCTGGAGATACCTGGAGAGGGTTTCGGGGTATGTGACCAGGCCTCGCCACTATATTATATTGACCAGTTTAATAAATTTCGCATACATATCGGAAATCATGTTTAAAAATGACTTCCTTGAGTTCTTTAGTATCTTACGATTTTTTTTAGGGCGCTATTGGTACATTAAGAGAAAACACCATAAGTGTCCGGGGCCCAAGACTGTTCAACAGCCTCCCACCAAGCATAAGGGGAATTACCAATAAACCCCTGGCTACCTTCAAGAGAGAGCTGGACAGATACCTAAAGTCAGTGCCGGATCAGCCGGGCTGTGGTTCGTACGTTAGACTGCGTGCGGACAACAGTAACAGCCTGGTTGATCAGGCCCTGATCCACCGGGAGGCCTGGTCGTGGACCGGGCCGCGGGGGCGTTGATCCCCGGAAAAACCTGCAGGTAGGTAGACCCCTACGACTGAAACCCTGGCTTAAGCTCCAGCATACGGTGCCCGAAATGCACCGCATGGTAGCAGCTGTCTTTTGTTCCTAACAAGATTTTATTGCACGTAAACTACATTACCTGTGTACTGCGGAAAAGAAATAAATTTATTATTATAGATCGAAATCCCGGCTACGCCAGTGTGGAAGGCTTCTGGGTCAAGAGGTGCTCAGGTGGCAAGTCTTCCCGCTTTGGTAATGACGGGAAGCGCCGCTGGCTCAACGATACTCCCTCATATCCTCTGATGAAGGCTGCCAGTAATAATAATTGGCTAGGAGACTGCCATGGCGGCTGCCCGTCTTCGCAATATGGTAATTAAAATTCTAATGCGACGATATCAATGGTTAGTGACTCAGGGCGAGACACCACAGAACCTGACTAGCCTCATCGCAGTTCATAAAAACTGATTAACAATGCTTAAAGAATGTAAATGTGAAATTCATTCTTGAATGCCAAAAGTATGCACAACTGGATACCTGGGAATAAATATTCTGCAAGTTATGACCCAATGGAAATAAGACACTTGGACTTTTTTGGGGGTTATCCTAGGTAATTTATACGTATGTTAAACTATGTATGATAACTGTACTTAGCCAAAAACAAGGCAAATACCACATCTAGTATCGGGCCCTTACTCAGACAGGATGGGACTTACACAGATGACAACAAGGAAATGAGTAAAATATTGAAATCCCAGTACGACTCTGTGTTTAGTGAACCACTAATCGGTCTGAGGATCGACGACCCAAATGATTTCTTCATGAATGAGCCTCAAAACTCCATAAATGTATGCCAGATTTCCGACATTACCCTAACTCCGATAGATTTCGAAAAAGCCATTGACAACATGCCTATGCACTCAGCCCCGGGCCCAGACTCGTGGAACTCTGTTTTCATTAAGAACTTAAAACAACGGATATAGCCCCACTCCATAAAGGTGGCAGCAAAGCATTAGCTAAGAACTATAGACCAATAGCTCTGACGTCCCACATCATAAAAATCTTTGAAAGAGTGCTAAGAAGCAGGATTGCAAATCACCTGGATTCCCAAAATCTGCACAATCCAGGGCAACATGGGTTCAGGGCAGGTCGCTCCTGCCTCTCACAACTACTGGATCACTATGACATGGCCTTGGATGCACTGGAAGAAAATCAGAATGCAGATGTAATATACACAGACTTTGCAAAAGCATTTGACAAATGCGATCATGGCGTAATAGCCCATAAAATACGTGCTAAAGGAATAACTGGGAAAGTGGGGAGATGGATCTTCAACTTCCTAACAAATCGAACACAAAGAGTAGTGGTCAACAGAGTTAAATCGGAGGCTGCCATAGTGAAGAGCTCTGTTCCACAAGGCACAGTACTCGCCCCCATCTTATTCCTTATCCTCATATCAGACATAAACAGAGATATACACCACAGCACCGTATCATCCTTTGCGGATGATACTAGGATCTGCATGAGGTTGTCATCTGCTGAGGACGCGGTTAATCTCCAAGAAGATATAAACAAAGTTTTCCAATGGGCAACGGTAAACAATATGATGTTCAATGAGGACAAATTACAACTACTCCGTTATGGAAAACTGGAGGAGATAATAACTAGAATAGAGTATACTACTGACTCCGGCCATACAATAGAGCGGAAAACTAATGTAAGGGACCTGGGAGTAGTAATGTCTGAGGATCTCACTTTCAAGGATCACAACAGTGCCACGATCGCACGTGCAAAGAAAATGATAGGATGGATAATGAGAACTTTCAAAACGAGAGATGCCAAGCCCATGATGATCCTTTTCAAATCACTTGTTCTCTCTAGGCTGGAATACTGCTGTACATTAACATCTCCATTCAAAGCAGGTGAAATCGCAGATCTAGAGAGTGTACAGAGATCCTTTACTGCACGTATAAGTTCTGTCAAGCACCTTAACTACTGGGAACGCTTGGAAGCACTTGACTTGTACTCGTTGGAACGCAGGAGGGAGAGATATATCATAATCTACACTTGGAAAATCTTGGAAGGAATGGTCCCAAATCTGCACACAGAAATCACTCCCTACGAAAGTAAAAGACTGGGCAGGCGATGCAAAATGCCCCCAATAAAAAGTAGGGGCGCCATTGGTACACTAAGGGAAAACACCATAAGTGTCCGGGGCCCAAAACTGTTCAACAGCCTCCCATCAAGCATTAGGGGAATTGCCAATAAACCCCTGGCTGCCTTCAAGAGAGAGCTGGACAGATACCTAAAGTCAGTGCCGGATCAGCCGGGCTGTGGCTCGTACGTTGGACTGCGTGCGGCCAGCAGTAACAGCCTAGTTGATCAGGCCCTGATCCATCGGGAGGCCTGGTCATGGACCGGGCCGCGGGGGCGTTGATCCCCGGAATAACCTCCAGGTAACCTCCAGGTATGCGTACCTGTACCTAAATAAACTTACTTAGCACTAATTAAAATATACGAAATGAACCAAATACCTACCATCTATATTACTATATACAATTATTATTATTATTATTAACACACCGGCCGATTCCCACCAAGGCAGGGTGGCCCGAAAAAGAAAAACTTTCACCATCATTCACTCCATCACTGTCTTGCCAGAAGGGTGCTTTACACTACAGTTTTTAAACTGCATACAATATATATATATATATATATATATATATATATATATATATATATATATATATATATATATATATATATATATATAAATATATATATATATATATATATATATATATATATATAAATATATATATATATATAAATATATATATATATATATATATATAAATATATATATATATAAATATATATATATAAATATATATATATATATAAATATATATAAATATATATATATATATATATATATATATATAAATATATAAATATGTATATATATATATATATATATATATATATATATATATATATATATATATATATATATATATATATATATATATATATATATATATATATATATATATATATATACACACACACACATACAGAATGGGGTACTTGCTGAGACAAAGCAATAACAATAATTCAATGACGTGATGTCATTAGAGAGCACAAACCTCAGAGCACGAGTTGCCTTTAAGCATATTTCCCCCCCCCCCCATACACACACAAGAACCATAAAATATAGGTCACACCAAGGTAGTCCCATGGGTGTATTTACGAGGCTACAGCAGAGACACCCATCACTGGGGCAACACTCCTGGTGTGTCCACCATGAATGGGCTTCCCTCACCCTCCATTCCATCTCTACTTTGAAACCGTCAAACTGCTTAAGCTTTCACAATTTTCACATGTAAAAATTCAGTGCCATTAATTTGCACAGATTTCTCTTTGTACGGCAGTCAGAATAATTCAAAACTAGAAAATGAAATGGTTTTCCGTTCATACGATATTAAATACTAACTGGAAACTAAGTACGGTTAAGGAAATGCCAATGAGGATTGAGTCAGCCAAATTCTTGACTCCTCTTCACCCTGTACCTGACATATTAACAATCCTATTAAAGAAAAAAACAATTTTGTGACAAATCGCACATTTACTGGTTATTAAAATTCGTATATTCGTTTTCAAGCAAAACGACAAAATCGTATAGGGTGAAAAATTCCTGGGATTCTATCCTCTTGTTTGCCTTCCAAATTTCGGCTTATTTGTTAAGAAGCCTCACGCTGTGTTGGTAAGGCCTACTCTGTCCCTCAACCTTACCCATACCTCATCTCACTGCATCCACACTTCCCGCATCTTCTTCCCTTCTCGATCATTCATCTCCCTCATCTTCTCATCTCACTGATCCTCACTAATTCACCAACCTCATCCCTTTCCTACCTCACTAATTCACCAACCTCATCACCTTTCTACATCACTCAACTTCCTTCCAACCTCACTCATTCAACTGCCTCATCTTTCCGCCTCATCGTCTTGCCACTTATCCACCTCCTTCCCACCTCACTCATCCTCTTCCCACCTTGTAACATCCTTGTCTCGCCTAGTTCCACCCACCTCCCTCCCTCACTGGTCGACACTACGTTCTAAGCTTGAAGTTATAACACTAACTTCAAGATAATAAATTACTCAATTTAAGTTACGTATATGAAAAAATAATAAAATAATAGTTATAACAGGAACATACCAAAAGTAATAACGCATACAACTTAAAATCCGCTTTTAATACGTTTATTCTTTCGGGCTACGTTGTTCTCATAGTGAAACATTTCGCCTGTAAGTCACCGTCGTAATGACAGTGAACCAATAATGTCCAGGCATCGTGGCCTGGTGGCTAAAGCTCTCACACAGCGAGGGTCCCAGTTCGATTCTCAGCGAGGGTAGAAACATTGGGCGTCTTTCCTTACAGCGGTTGTCTATGTTCCCCATTAGTGAAATGGGTACCTGCATGCAACTGGTGTGGGTCGCATCCTGGGACAAAACTGACCTAATCTGCCAGAAATGCTCTGCATAACAAGCGGCTTTCTATATAGTAGTATGTCACTGATGTCTGCTAGGACTGTATACTTTGTACATGTACATGTAGAAATAAAGATATTATTATTATTATTATTATTATTATTATTATTATATAATTCAACTAAACGGGTGAGTATGAGGAGTATACATTTAAGCGTCCTAAGGATTCCTCTCTGCCCCAAAAATGGAAACATATATAAATATTTTCAACCCTCTATATAAGACTGAATGCAAGGTTGCTGTGCTGATAAACTGTTTGTAATACTGCTGGAAGAATTACCGACAATGTTAGGTAAAAGGACATGAGTGCAACTAATGTAACAAAATGTGACAATAAAATGCCACAATAATATGTCACATTAGTTGCATTTGTGTCCTTTTACCTGATATACCGTATACTGATATATATGACATATGATATACTGTTTGCATGTTTGTGTCAGTTTTGGTAAAAGTTTCTGGTAGCAACAGTACATTTTATCAAGCAAATGTAATTTAAATTAAGTTCTGCCACTGATTAATAAGTTTACTTAGGCACATGTACACATAAATACAATTATCATACATAGTGTAAATTACTTAAGATAACCCCAAAAAAGTCTGTGGCTTAGAGCGGCAGCTGTACTAAGCTAGACAAACAGGTGTGCCTACACTGGCCTTGTGCTGGCAACACAAGCCACTCACACCCACGACAGCTGCTGCGTAGCCAACTTACCTGAAGTAGATTAAGCGTTTTGCCAGGACTATGGGATAATACATCCTCACTGATACGTAGCAGATCTGATAGATCGAGGGGGCAGTCACTAGTGGAAGTACTGCTGCAGTCTTCTACATCACTAAGGTGTAGAGAATCCTGATCTTCCACACACTGACAATCTGTGTCCTTGTAGCTTCTCTCTGCGTTGTCTGCATTATAAGTTGGCCGTGTAGTATCTAAGCCATCAGTAACGGTGAAGCTAGGACACTCGGGGTTGGCACCATGATTCACACTCGTACTTAAATTTTTACAATTTGCGTTACACGTTGTCATTGAACACATGCAGTCACTGCTGTTTCCTGATAACGGGTCGATATTAGCACTTTCTGACTGTACATTATTCATCAAGTCACAACATGGCTGCATGTAAGTATGGCTACCCAAGTCTGTGTCATGAACAGACTGCACCTTGTCTGTCTTAATGCACTTCACTGGGCCACATATTCCACTAACGTACTCTACCCCTGGACCAACACCTTTGTCTGTTTCATCTATGCACTCCAGGGCTGTGACATCCTTGTCTGTATCACACATACACCCTGCTGAAATATATTTGTCTTTCTCATTTATGAAACCTACCACTGGACTCTCATTGTCTATTACACCTACGCACTCCACCACAGGGCAACCTTTCCTGGAACAATACGCTGTGTCTTCACCTACTGCACCCACAACTGGCGCTCTGTCTTTTCCCACTTCCACTGAGCTCTCGCTAGTTAAATTTTGCCAGCCCCTGACGGTAACGTGACTCTGGTCGTGAGTACCGTCTTGTACTGGAATCTTTGATGCGTCTTTACTTTCATTATTATCCTCAGCATCGCATCCGTTATCTCCTTCATCGTCGTTCTTGTCTAGTTCCGGAGTGGACGACATTTTCTTAAATTTCGTCAGTTTGACAGAATTGTCTTCTTTCTCTGGAGAACCCATAGCGGCCCAAAAAGAATAAAGGCCCGACTGTCTGCATGGGGCACTGATATTCATTAACAGAAATTTCTTTACTAAAATCATATAAATAATTAGAGGTGCGGTTACACCTCGATCGCCTCTACAAAATTTGAGTCTCTACACAGTAGTTACATTTCTCCGAAGCCACTAAAAGCACAAATTCATATTTTCCTCCCACACATGTTAGTCCGCACGGGTAAAATGATCAACGAACACACTCACCACAGCTGCTAGAGTCTTACTGAGGCGCCGCTCATTCAAACACCGCAGCTGCAGCTTTCATGGTTGCCACCTACCACATATTACTCTGCTACCTGAATTCCTTTGAGATTTATTATATTTACCAGGAAACGGTAAAACCTTAGGGGCTCACAGAACGCCTGGGGAATGAGAGCATTCAGGTTTGATGCAAGAAAGAGGAGAATAACTAATTCTCTACATCAAGAACCCTTCACCAGCATCAAGGAATCCCTCTTGTTTTCGGCTGAAGATTTTATTCAGATTAATAACCCGGAGTTAGCTACCCAAATCAACCCAGGAAAGCCTAGCAGTGTGGCTTATTTTCACCGGGATCCTTGGGTCTACCTTTCCAGAATGGGACCAAGTCTGTTATAATACATCACTGCGTTATCATGGGTAATTTACGGGTGTCCCGTAGCTCGATTGGTAGCGCAATTAGATCACACACTGAGATCCGTGGTTCGATCCCCGGTACGGGTGAAAACATTAGGACGGTATTTCCTTAAGACATTTGATGTCCATGTTCACCTATCAGTAAAACAGATACCTGGGTGTTAACTGACTGGTGTGGGACGCATCCCGGGGTCAAAACTGATCTAATTTTCCCGAAATGCTCTGCAAAACAAGTGGCTTTCTGTATAGTAGTATGTCATTGATGTCGGCAATGGTCTGTATACCTTGTAGAAATAAAGATTATTATTATTATTATTATTATTATTATTATTATTTATGATAATTGTACTTATGTGTACCTGTGCCTTAATAAACTTACTTATCTGGAGTTAATCTGGAATCGCTTCTGGAGGTCAATCCAGCCCCTTTTCCCTGGGCCGGGTTCCAGACCAGGCTTCTTGGTTGCTGGCCTGATCAACCAAGCTGTTAATGCCCCTGATCAGGAACATTTTGAGGAATCTGCCTAAATACACAGTTTTATATTAATTACCAGGATCTACCACCTCAAATACCTTATAAGTAAAAAAAAACATTAGTAAATTCGTAGACAGCAATATTCCAGCCTAGAGAGAACGAGTGACCTGGAGGGTATCATCATTGACTTGGCATCGCTTGTTCTGATGATTCTAGTTATCCAACCTATCATTTTTCTTGCAGTTACGATAATAACACTATTACGCTTCTTGAACGTGAGATGTGACATTATAACTCACAAGTCTCACATATGACTTACCCTCCAGGTCAGTGGTCTGAATTTGTCTTGTTCTCTGATCTTTTATAAATTTATCCTCATTGGACATCATACTGTTGTCCACTGGAAGACTTGTTTTATATTAGCTTGGAGACTCGCTGTGTCATTTAAGATGCCCTTGTCATAGAAATTCTAATATCGTCTGCAAAGGATGATTGATGTCCGTGTCTATGTCAGAAATGAGAATAGGGAAGAGAAGTGGGGCGAGTACCGTGCCTTGGGGGGACAACTTTTCACTGTAGCAGCTCCTGATTTCACTCCGTTAACTGTTACTCTCAGGGTTCTGTTCGTTAGGAAGTTAAATATCCATCTGCTTACCTCCCCAGTCATTCTTTTTACACGCACTAAATACACACGTGTATCTCTCTCGCTAGTATAAAACCTTACAACACAAATATATTTATCTTACTGCTGGCAAAACAGTGATGGAATGAATGATGATGAAAGTGTTTCTTCTTTTTCGGGTCACCCTGCCTTGGTGGGAAGCAGCCGATGTGCTTAAAAAAATGAAAAAGACAAGAGGTAATATACTGAAAAAAATAGTGTTGTACCTCGCGTAGAGTAATTTTTTTTACAGATCAGGCTGTGCCTCTACTCTTTATTGTTGCTTAAAAGATATTTAGTAACAAAACACTCTGGGTACAGCTTACACCGCCAACAGTGTGCACTGGAATACCAACGTTCTCCAGTCATAAATCGTCTGTGTATGTTATATTATTGTAGGTTTATTAGACAGTGTACGGAAATAAAAGCCAACATTAATATTAACCAAACACAGACTAACACCCATTTAAGTTTTGCCGTCAAGTAGATCGAACAGAAATACAGTATTTTAATGCGTGCAAAAACTCACGTTTATTTTGAGGTTGCTGGGTAATGGATAAGGAGTATTAATGGTAAACAATACCGAGAAGATGAAGAATTAGACACATGTAAAACATTTGAGTATCTTTATTTGTAGACGTTTGTATATGTGTCTAATTCTTAATCAATAGATATTATGCAAAAAATCGCAAGCAAGCGATACATGCTGCAAAACAACCACGAGGGGAGTTGAATGATAGCTCTAGGACTTTCGTGCTGCAACACATCATCAGGAGCTTGAAAATGATGCAGAAAATATGAAGAAGTACAAGCAAATACGATGCTGGTGCATCAATAAATATGGTGGACAGGAGCCACCTGAGCACTCATTAGAGCCCCAAAGACGTTAGAAAGTACTTTTTTAGAAGCATTAGTTCAGCGGAGAAACTCAATGACCTTACGAGACACACCTGAATCTTGACAGTCAGTGTGGAAAGCAAAAACACGAGAGGTATATCACGTCGGTGAACGTGAAGACCCAAGGACGTGATAGAGCGAGGGAAGGGTCACTACCCACTGAATACTGAGGTCACCGCTTCAAAACTAGGGCCACTGAAGGTCACTTCGGGTGGTCACTTCGTAGAGAAAGCTAACCTTCGCTTTCAACAAGAGTGTGACAGGAAGGAACCAGTTTCTCTGTCATTCCACTCCACATATAAAACCAAAGAATGTAAGGAAAAACAGAAATACTCCCCAAACTCACATATTCTCTTACACATGTGACCAGTATCCAGAGTTTTCCACTCTTGAACTTTTGTCTGAAGTCACATTTTACTTCTGACTGTCTGGCCACCCACGTTGTTGCTCAGCAGACAGTGGAAGACAAGGTAATCAGTCCCTCAGTCTTGCAGAACCATACACAGAAGTGGAACACAAGGTAATCAGTCCCTCAATCTTGCAGGACCATACACAGAAGTGGAACACAAGGTAATCAGTCCCTCAATCTTGCAGGACCATACACAGAAGTGGAACACAAGGTAATCAGTCCCTCAGCCATGCAGAACTACATACAGAAGACACTGGAACACAAGGTAATCAGTCCCTCAGCTATGCAGAACTATACAGAAGACAATGGCACACAAGGTAATCAGTCCCTCAAAAATCGCCTCAGCCCCTCAAAAATTACCTCTGCCACTCAAACAATTACCTCAGTCCCTCAAAAATTACCTCAGCTTCTCAAAAATCACCTCAGCCCCCAAACAAAATTAACCGTAATAATAACATTGCTTCCAAACAAGTCTCCCAGCCCCTTTATAACCAGACAACTCCTGGAGTGTACCTGGAGAGGGTTTCTGGGGTCAACGCCCCCGCGGCCCGGTCTGTGACCAGGCCTCGCAATCCTCCCCACCAACCAAACAACCACCCCTAAGCAACCTCTCCTGTACAGAAATTCTGGCGCCGCCCTGGGTAGAATAACGACGATCATCAGTATTATAACATCAAAAGAGGACTACACCACCAGAGCCACGAACACTTGTCTTGGCAACCAAACAGCAGAGTTCATTGTTCGTGAATGCATCCTGTCATGCACGAGTCCATGGTACAGAGTGCCTGGTGCAGAGTGCATGTACATCATCACTACAATATTTTCACCCTTTCGAAGCGTCTCACAAAATTAACCTTCATACAGTCTATATTATCATGTGAGACACAGTTAAAAATATATATCGTAAATAACGTCCAGTCAGATGCACAACTCACTCAATATTGCAGACTTCAACATATAAATAAAGTGACTTAAGAAATCGTAATGACACGATTGCAAATAAACCATACCCCCGGCCGGGATTGAACCCGCGGTCATAGAGTCTCAAAACTCCAGCCCGTCGCGCTAACCACTAGACCAGCTAGCCACAATAAGATTCATCCAACTAGGTATATTTCTACACCATAGGAAGGTTAGCACAGGCACCTCTGTGACCACTATGACCGCGGGTTCAATCCCGGCCGGGGGTATGGTTTATTTGCAATCGTGTCATTACGATTTCTTAAGTCATGTTGACGGCAGTGAAGGGACTTGAGCTAGAGTTCGTCACGGCCACGCTAGCTGGAGATTCGTCTGTAAAAACTTGCATTTGTGGTCACAGAGGTGCCTGTGCTAACCTTCCTATGGTGTAGAAATATACCTAGTTGGATGAATCTTATTGTGGCTAGCTGGTCTAGTGGTTAGCGCGACGGGCTGGAGTTTTGAGACTCTATGACCGCGGGTTCAATCCCGGCCGGGGGTATGGTTTATAAATAAAGTGGTTGAGAGTGTAAAGTGGTTGAGAGTGTAAAGTGGTTGAGAGTGTAAAGTGGTTGAGAGTCCACTACTCTTCAACCAGCTGCCATCAGATATAAGAAATAATGCCGAAACACACTAAATTTTTAAGAGGTCAGTGGATTGAGTGTCGCAAAATGCCATATATGCCTTCGAGATGCTGACAGCAACAACCTGGTTGACCGGGAAGTGTGGCATCCTACTGGCACGCGAGAGTAAAATTCTCCAAAATAATGACAGGTATGTCACAGGAATGTAAACAATGGTGGTGTAGCTGGGTTAATCTTTGTTAGTGACTTGAGAGAAACTCTTCCACCATAAGTAATGCCCTGCCTCCTTCTGCTACTATATTTACCTTCCACAGTGTGGACTCCTCTATAACTGGACTCTGGGGGGAATCTTTAGTCTACTTCTTGATTTCTTGAGGTTTAATCTGCAGAGTTAATATTACACAAGAAGATAAAGACACATGTGCAATAGCTGGGTATCTTTATTGTTGAAACATTTCGCCCACACAGTAGGCTTCTTCAGTCAAATACAGAGGCAGTAGGTGTAGTAGTCAAGATGATTTAATTAGTCCATTAACCTTGGAGAAACAGTATTTGAGGTGGTCAGTCCCTCAGCCTGAAGAAGAGTTCAGCTCCATGGAGTTGAACTCTTCTCCAGGCTGAAATGTTTCAACAGTAAAGAGAAACCCAGGTGTTGCACATGTGTCGCACTCACTAACTTGTCGTCATATATTACAATTTTCAACATGGGTATGTGTGTATGTGTGTGTGTGTTAATGTATGTGTGTGTGTGATGTAGTCTAGCCCACCTTCCCACGCTCCTCACTCCTCATTGTTTCCTTCAGAGAAGTGCTGTGATGCCGGTGAATGGTAGCTCTCCCCCCATTCCTTCCTTGGTACAAACCTGATTACCGCCCATCCAGCCCCATCTCCCCCTAGGCGCTGTATGACCCCCTATGAGTTTAGCGCTTCCCCCCCTCCATGTGAATATAATAACAATACATTTCTCATTGTCTTCCTCAGAGCTGACTTTCTCCTCCTAACCTCTCTCTCCACCTCTTCCTAATTTTGGGCTCCTCTTCAAGCATTCACTACTTAGTAACTTCCTCTGTTTCTCAAATTGTTCCTTCCTCCTTTCATTTACTTCTGTGTGTGTGTGTGTGTGTGTGTGTGTGTGTGTGTGTGTGTGTGTGTGTGTGTGTGTGTGTGTGTACTCACCTAATTGAGGTTGCGGGGGTCGAGTCCGAGCTCCTGGCCCCGAGTCAGAGCTCCTGGCTCCTCTGTGTGTGTGTGTGTGTGTGTGTGTGTGTGTGTGTGTGTGTGTGTGTGTGTGTGCCTGAGTCTGCATCTCCTTTCTTTGATGTAAATAAAACACAAAATGCTCCTTATGACATTTAAACAAAAGTTCCGACCCACCAGGGATTTTATCATTTCTTTATCAACCGATAAAATCCCTGACGGTAGAAACGCCTTCTCAATAGACTGTCAAAAACCGCTTACTATGTCTTATTAACCTTACAGCGCCGCCTCATTACCAGTATTCCCACTGTTAATATCACTAATAACCAAGATAGTAACTTCCTGGACTCCTGTACCGCTTCCAGACTCTCATTTAGCCAAAGCTGATCGCTTACCTTGCTAATTCAAACTCACGACACCAAATTATATTAGCGGTAAACGTCTCTACGCGGATGTCTATATAATCTTGGTACGTCGGTGGTAAACAAAAGGTGACTGCGAGTGCTGGTTATGAGGGAGTTTGTGTACTAGGTAAGAGTTAGAGAGGCGGTGTGATTACTAGCCAGTGGTGGGTAGGGTAGAGAGGCGGTGTGATTACTTGCCAGTGGTGGGTAGGGTAGAGAGGCGGTGTGATTACTTGCCATAGGGTAGAGGCGGTGTGATTACTAGCCAGTGGTGGGTAGGGTAGAGAGGCGGTGTGATTACTTGCCAGTGGTGGGTAGGGTAGAGAGGCGGTGTGATTACTTGCCAGTGGTGGGTAGGGTAGAGAGGCGGTGATTACTAGCCAGTGGTGGGTAGGGTAGAGGCGGTGTGATTACTAGCCAGTGGTGGGTAGGGTAGAGAGGCGGTGTGATTACTAGCCAGTGGTGGGTAGGGTAGAGGCGGTGTGATTACTAGCCAGTGGTGGGTAGGGTAGAGAGGCGGTGTGATTACTTGCCAGTGGTGGGTAGGGTAGAGAGGCGGTGTGATTACTTGCCAGTGGTGGGTAGGGTAGAGAGGCGGTGTGATTACTAGCCAGTGGTGGGTAGGGTAGAGGCGGTGTGATTACTAGCCAGTGGTGGGTAGGGTAGAGAGGCGGTGTGATTACTAGCCAGTGGTGGGTAGGGTAGAGGCGGTGTGATTACTAGCCAGTGGTGGGTAGGGTAGAGAGGCGGTGTGATTACTAGCCAGTGGTGGGTAGGGTAGAGAGGCGGTGTGATTACTAGCCAGTGGTGGGTAGGGTAGAGAGGCGGTGTGATTACTAGCCAGTGGTGGGTAGGGTAGAGAGGCGGTGTGATTACTAGCCAGTGGTGGGTAGGGTAGAGAGGCGGTGTGATTACTTGCCAGTGGTGGGTAGGGTAGAGAGGCGGTGTGATTACTTGCCAGTGGTGGGTAGGGTAGAGAGGCGGTGTGATTACTAGCCAGTGGTGGGTAGGGTAGAGAGGCGGTGTGATTACTTGCCAGTGGTGGGTAGGGTAGAGAGGCGGTGTGATTACTTGCCAGTGGTGGGTAGGGTAGAGAGGCGGTGTGATTACTAGCCAGTGGTGGGTAGGGTAGAGAGGCGGTGTGATTATTTGCCAGTGGTGGGTAGGGTAGAGAGACGGTGTGATTACTTGCCAGTGGTGGGTAGGGTAGAGAGGCGGTGTGATTACTTGCCAGTGGTGGGTAGGGTAGAGAGGCGGTGTGATTACTTGCCAGTGGTGGGTAGGGTAGAGAGGCGGTGTGATTACTTGCCAGTGGTGGGTAGGGTAGAGAGGCGGTGTGATTACTTGCCAGTGGTGGGTAGGGTAGAGAGGCGGTGTGATTACTTGCCAGTGGTGGGTAGGGTAGAGAGGCGGTGTGATTACTAGCCAGTGGTGGGTAGGGTAGAGAGGCGGTGTGATTACTTGCCAGTGGTGGGTAGGGTAGAGAGGCGGTGTGATTACTTGCCAGTGGTGGGTAGGGTAGAGAGGCGGTGTGATTACTTGCCAGTGGTGGGTAGGGTAGAGAGGCGGTGTGATTACTTGCCAGTGGTGGGTAGGGTAGAGAGGCGGTGTGATTACTTGCCAGTGGTGGGTAGGGTAGAGAGGCGGTGTGATTACTTGCCAGTGGTGGGTAGGGAAAGATATTATCTGATGAAGGCACGGTATGATCCCCTGTTGTGATGGTGTTATCCGTTATCACGGGCTGTGGTGCAGGGTTGGCAGGAGTGAGGGTCAGCTGGGGTGGAAGAATGGTGGAAGGTTGGCAGGGGTTGGGGGTCAGCTGAGGTGAAATGTTGGCAGGGGTGGGGATATCAGATGAGGTAGAAGGTCGACAAGGGCAGAGAAAAGACTTACCCCTACAACGAACACAGCCGGTAAAGTGTCAGCCTGAGCCGAGTACAATGAGGATATCGTCAAGTAATCCATTAGAGACGAAGACACAGGTACAACAGTTGGGTATCTTTATTGTTGAAACGTTTCGCCCACACATGATGAGTAAGGCGCATGTGCAACAGTATTTCATCATCTACGGCAGCCTCATACGCTGCCTTCCAGCAGACCTGGAGTTACTATTACTTGGGAGCTGCCTTCTCTATACCTTTACCTTGGATATACCTTTGATGAGTTTCGAGAGCCTTTCTGCTGCTGGAGCCCGGCTATGGGCCAGGCTCGTCTGGTACTAGCCTGGTCAACCAGGCTGTTGGTGCTGGAGGCCCGCTGGCCCACATATCCATCACAGCCTGGTTCATCTGGCACCTGGTAAAGGTGCCACTTCCGGCACCGGGTCCAGAAAGTCTAAAAAGCCCTCGAAAGAGGTCCAAGAACCCTCCCAAGTGGACCAAGAGCTCTCCCAAGTGGACCAAGAGCCCTCCCAAGTGGACCAAGAGCCCTCCCAAGTGGACCAAGAACCTCCCAAGTGGACCAAGAACCTCCCAAGTGGCCCAGGGACTCTCTCCACTTGCTAAAGACCTGCCGCCCTCCTGCCCTCAACCTGCGCTCACTTTGATCACTGAGCGCCGACATTCAGTGACTGACAAGTTACCTGAGACCATGTCTCACAGGTAGTGGGACACCTGGGACCATGTAACACAGGTAGTGGGGTCGGTAAACACGGTAATCGATATGGAAAGGTGATGGGTCGCCATCACTACTACTACTACCATCAATATCACTACCACCATCACTACTACCATCACCACCATCACTACCACCATCACTACTACCATCACTATCACCATCACTACCACCATCACTACTACAATCACCATCACTACCATCACTATCACCATCACTACTACAATCACCATCACTACTATCAACACTACAACCATCACTATAACCATCACTACCACCATTACAACCACCATTGCCATTACCTCTTCCAACAATACAGTAGTGTGCAAATTAATTGGGACAAGAGTGAGATTATCTCGTATGTTTTAGTCTCCGGTTTAATTAATGTAGTTTGGGTTCTATTCTTTTCAGAAGAGTTTGCTACTGATTTCTGGCAACCATCCTGCTGTGGTGTTACCTTGCGACTCTCGTCAGTGCTACAACAACTGTTGTTCTGTATGGCTATTCCTGCAAGCGTGCTCCATGAGTGAATGTGGTTTCACCAAATTCTCCCCTTCAGTTCATGATTACTGCTGAAATTCATGATGGCTGTTACCCCTAAGAAATGTGTAAGTATTGCAGCTTTTAGAAAACATACTGATTTGAGTATCAGACAGATCTGCGAAAATTTGAGCCCAGAAAAGTCAACTGTTGGTCGGATTCTGAAGAGAGCTGATGACACTGGTCACTGTGGACGCTGCGTCAAGGAAGATGTGGAAGAAAACGCAAAACAACACCTCACGATGACAAGGTTATCATAAGAAATAGTGTGAAGGATCCCCCCAAAAATCAACAAAGATCTACAGAGAGATTTAGCTTCAGCTGGCGTAAATGTTGATTCTTCAACTGTTCGACGAAGGCTCCTTGAAGTTGGCAGAATTGCCAGAGAGCAGCGAAGAAACAATTATTGAGTGCTGCTATGAAGAAAAAAAAAAGACTGGCATGTACTCGATCATAAATGATAGACGACAGATGAATTGAGAAAAGTCATATTTTCAAATGAGGCGCATTTTGAAGTACATGGGAACAGATCAGTGGTAGTGAGACGGAGCAAAGAATGGACACATGCAACAGACGCCAAAATACCCACTTAAGAAGATGTTTTGGGTTAATTTTAGTTCTAAAGGCCCTGGACGGCTTGTTATTGTTGAGGGAACGATGAACAATGACAAATACAAGGCAATCCTGGCAACTCATATGCTTCCCATTGTAGATAGAGACTTTTCTGATGGAGAAGTAAACTGGGATAGCTGGTGCAAGAACAGAAACATGAAGAGACTAAGAAAAGGCAACAGATAAGGAACTACGTGAGGACAAAATAAGGTAGAAGCAAAGAAAGAAATGTTGGACTTAGAAGTGAAAGTAACTAACGTAGGAAGTGCAAAGGCTAAGGTAGGAGAGAGGAAGACCAGGGCCATGAACCAGTAGTATGAACCAGGGCCATGAACCAGTAGTTTGAAGCAGGGGCATGAACCAGTAATATAAACCAGGGGCATGAACCAGTGGTACACACCCGGGTCATGGACCAGAAGCATGGTACACAGTCAACAGAGAAAGTGACGGAAATAAAGCATTAATATCTTAGCCAGCAGGTGAAGACGAGAGTGAAAGTACACACAGGAGAGCCGGAGGGATCACAGGAGAGAGCATGAGAGATGATACTGGATTTAAGAGAGAGAGAGAGAGAGATCAAGCTTAGAAAAGAATTCTTGGACCAAGCTTAGAACTCTTGGATCAAGCTTGGCTAAGCTTTCGAACTGAACACCTTCCATCTAGGCTAAGGGAACTGAACACTACAAGATGACTTCTACACTACCAGCAAGACTGACTGACTCAACACCTCGAATCTGCACGTCTTCAACTGTCTCAAATGCATCAGACATCTCTGTATTCGACTGAAGAAGCCTGCTATATAGGCGAAACGTCAGGACAAATAAAGAAAGCCCAGTGTTGCTGCACGTGTATCTTAATCATCAAGCAGATCTTCTGATAAGGTAATCAGTCCCTCAGCCTAGACAGAGGGATTGATTACGTCATCTTTAGCCGTCTGTTGTATATAATTCTACAGTGTTCATATTACCTCCATATAATGTACTGATAAAGCCACTGGATGGCGAGACGTCTACAAATAAAGATACCCAGATGTTGCACATGTGTCTAATTTATTGTCTTGTCAACAATGATTACCAGGGACTGGGTCGCAGGGGCGATCACCCCGGGAATACCCTCCAGGTAGACTCCAGTGACTGGGTCGCAGGGGCGATCACCCCGGGAATACCCTCCAGGTAGACTCCAGTGACTGGGTCGCAGGGGCGATCACCCCGGGAATACCCTCCAGGTAGACTCCAGTGACTGGGTCGCAGGGGCGATCACCCCGGGAATACCCTCCAGGTAGACTCCAGTGACTGGGTCGCAGGGGCGATCACCCCGGGAATACCCTCCAGGTAGACTCCAGGGACTGGGTCGCAGGGGCGATGACCCCGGGAATACCCTCCAGGTAGACTCCAGTGACTGGGTCGCAGGGGCGATGACCCCGGGAATACCCTCCAGGTAGACTCCAGGGACTGGGTCGCAGGGGCGATGACCCCGGGAATACCCTCCAGGTAGACTCCAGGGACTGGGTCGCAGGGGCGATGACCCCGGGAATACCCTCCAGGTAGACTCCAGGGACTGGGTCGCAGGGGCGATCACCCCGGGAATACCCTCCAGGTAGACTCCAGTGACTGGGTCGCAGGGGCGATCACCCCGGGAATACCCTCCAGGTAGACTCCAGGGACTGGGTCGCAGGGGCGATGACCCCGGGAATACCCTCCAGGTAGACTCCAGGGACTGGGTCGCAGGGGCGATCACCCCGGGAATACCCTCCAGGTAGACTCCAGGGACTGGGTCGCAGGGGCGATGACCCCGGGAATACCCTCCAGGTAGACTCCAGGTAGGTAGACCACTAATATACAACTAGATCTTATGATGATGGGTGTAAACAAGAGTCCAGGACCACAGAGGAAAAAGCTAGGAGAAAAAAGACAACATGGTGAAGTCTGGTCTGGGACCGGGCCGAGGGGGCACTGACCCCCGAAAACCCCTCCAGGTACTGCAGACAAAAGTACAAACACGAGAAGACCGAAGTAAACAAGGATACCTGAAGGAGGTTTCCGGGGGGAGGGTCAGTGCCCCTGCGGTCCGGTCCCAGACCAGGCCTCCCGGTGGATCAGGACCTGATCAATCAGGTTGTTACCGCTGACAGTACGTACTCCAACGCACGAACATCTTCAGCGTCCGTTTTCTCACGAACGAACAAATATTTCTAGGATTTTTTCTTATTCTTGTTCTTTAATTATTATTATTATTATTATTATTATTAGCAGCAGCAGCAGCAGCAGCAGCAATAGTATTTTATTATTATTATTATTATTTAAAAGGTATTTGTGATTCATCATAATTTGCAGTGAAGGCTCGATCCTCCGTCCAGTAATAGCGAGGACAGATATGCTAAGGAACTATGTTCTCTGGATTTTCCATTATGTTTCAAACTAGCGTGATGTTCTTGCAGTTACACCCAGGGTGACCGTTGTTGTTGTACCGGCACCATGGTGAGAGCGCCTGGTGAAGCTGCAACACCTGGTGTAGCTGCAACACCTGGTGTAGCTGCAACACCTGGTGTAGCAGCAACACCTGCTGTAGCAGCAACACCTGGTGTTTACCTGCAAGCAACACCTGGTATATTTGCAACACCTGGCGTTTATCTGCAACACCTGGTGTAGCTGCAACACCTGGTGTAGCAGCAATATCTGATGTTTACCTGCAAGCAACACCTGGTGTAGTTGCAACACCTGGCGTTTACCTGCAACACCTGGTGAAGCTGCAACACCTGGTGTTTACCTGCAACACCTGGTGTTTACCTGCAACACCTGGTGTTTACCTGCAAGCAACACCTGGCGTTTACCTGCAACACCTGGTGTAGCTGCAACACCTGGCGTTTACCTGCAACACCTGGTATTTACCTGCAACACCTGGTGTTTACCTGCAACACCTGGTGTTTACCTGCAAGCAACACCTGGTGTAGCTGCAACATCCTCCCTCCCGTCAAGTGACAGCTGACCGCCCTGTGTAAGAGCTACCTGGCAGGCTGACAGATGCCCCAGCACTCACACTAATAACCCCATAACATACATTAACTTCAACCTCACTCACTTCATGTTAAAAGTCACTTACTTCCCCCGATGATTCATAAGTCTCTCCAAACAAAGTCTTGCAAAAAACTATCCATCCTGTGGATGGTAGTGGCTAGTTTATTGTGTACCTCATATCCATCCTGTGGATGGTAGTGGCTAGTTTATTGTGTACCTCATATCCATCCTGTGGATGGTAGTGGCTAGTTTATTGTGTACCTCATATCCATCCTGTGGATGGTAGTGGCTAGTTTATTGTGTACCTCATATCCATCCTGTGGATGGTAGTGGCTAGTTTATTGTGTACCTCATATCCATCCTGTGGATGGTAGTGGCTAGTTCACTGTGTACCTCATATCCATCCTGTGGATGGTAGTGGCTAGTTAATTGTGTACCTCATATTCATCCTGTGGATGGTAATGGCTAGTTTATTGTGTACCTCATATCCATCCTGTGGATGGTAATGGCTAGTTTATTGTGTACCTCATATCCATCCTGTGGATGGTAATGGCTAGTTTGTGTACCTCATATCCATCCTGTGGATGGTAATGGCTAGTTTATTGTGCACCTCATATCCATCCTGTGGATGGTAATGGCTAGTTTATTGTGTACCTCATATCCATCCTGTGGATGGTAATGGCTAGTTTATTGTGTACCTCATATCCATCCTGTGGATGGTAATGGCTAGTTTATTGTGTACCTCATATCCATCCTGTGGATGGTAATGGCTAGTTTATTGTGTACCTCATATCCATCCTGTGGATGGTAGTGGCTAGTTTATTGTGTACCTCATATCCATCCTGTGGATGGTAATGGCTAGTTTATTGTGCACCTCATATCCATCCTGTGGATGGTAGTACAAGAGCATATGGATACACAATAGGCCTAGGAACTAGGCCCCAAAAGGGTTAACAAGTGTACATTTGGATTTATATCTACAGTTCACTTATCAGTTAAAAGCAAATTTAGAAAATTTGCTTAGTATATCAGGTATCTTATTTTCATTAATAAGATATCCTGACATGTCACATAGGTTATTATACTGTCTATCTTTGTCTAAATGATATAGAAACAGAACATGTAAGGTTGACTGGAAGGCGGGAACTTTCATGGTACGTTCTGGTTAATTTTGAGATATTATTTTTTTAATCGCATTAACGAAAAATTGCACTGTATAAAGTAGCTATGTTGTGCTTACCTGTGTGTGGTTGCAGGGGTTAATTCACAGCTCCGGGCCCCGCCTCTTCGCTGGTCACGATTAGGTCCACTCTTTCCTGCTCCAAGAGCCTTTTTGTACCTCATCTTAAACTACAAACACAAACACACACACAATATATATATATATATATATATATATATATATATATATATATATATATATATATATATATATATATATATATATATATATATATATGGATCCTGCATCCACTGTTGGTTACCAATTGTGAAATACACATGTCGATAGACACTTGGCTTGTTGTTTGTAGTCTTTGTGTGTGTGTGTGTACTCACCTAGTTGTACTTAGTTGTTTCGAGTCCGAGCCCCTCCTCTTCACTGATCGCTACTAGGTCACTCTCCCTGAGCCGTGAGCTTTATCATACCTCTGCTTAAAGCTATGTATGGATCCTGCCTCCACTACATCGCTGTGTGTGTGTGTGTATTAGTTAACCGCCACAGACACTTATCGATATGTGTGTGTGCGTGTGTTTCAAATGTTCGTGCGTAAGTATTTACGTGTGTGTGCATGACCAGGTGGTGACCAGGTTACTGACGGTTGACCTGGTTTGTCAGGCAGCCTCAGCAGGTGACACAGTTTACACGGCGTGACACTCACTCCACCAGCAACACAGTTGTTGTCTTGTAAAAGATCACACCACATCACGTATGATGCTTATCACACAACCTTTCACGTCTTGAACATGTCTCACCCTAGCTCTCTCTCTCTCATACACACACACACACACCTGACGACACTTGAGGACAGGAGGGATAGGGGAAACATGATAACATATAAAATACTGAGAGGAACTGACAAGGTGGATAGGGAGAGAATGTTTCCGAGATGTGACACAACAAGAAGGGGTTTGAACTGGTAGTTGAAAACGCAGATGAATCCCAATCACAAGGATGTCAGGAAGTATTTCTTCAATCACAGAGTTGTCAGGAAGTGGATCAATCTGATGTAGTAGAGGCAGGATCCATACATAGCTTTAAGAAGAGATACGATAAACCTCATGGAGGAGGGAGAGTGGACCTAGTAGCGACTAGCAAAGAGGACGGGCCAGGAGCTGTGAATCGACCGCTGCAACCACAAATAAGGGAATACACATAGGTGAGTGAACACACACTCTAGACCGGCGTCCCACTAGGATTAATACTAGAACTCTCACTTGTTGCTCGCATAAGCCATCTACCAAACGGCTGGTGTCTTATAATAATAATAATAATAATAATAATAATAATATCTTTATTTCTACCAGTACATGTACAAGGTATACAGACCATAGCTGACATCAATGACATACTATTATATAGAAAGCAGCCTGTTGTGCAGAGCATTTCGGGGCAAATTAGGTCAGTTTTGTCCCAGGATGCGACCCTCACCAGTCCACTAACAACCGGGTACTCATTTTACACTGATGGGTGAACATGGACAGCAGGTGTCTTAAGGAAACACGTCCTAATGTTTTCCAGCCGTACCGGGGATTCGATCTCCGGATCTCAGTGTGTGAGCTGAGTGCGCTAGCTGAGTGTCTTTACTGACGATAATGAGAACCTTCAAAACTAGGGAGGCCAAGCCCATGATGACACTCTTCAGGTCACTTGTTCTATCTAGGCTGGAATATTGCTGCACACTAACAGCACCTTTCAAGGCAGGTGAAATTGCCGACCTAGAAAATGTACAGAGAACTTTCACGGCGCGCATAACGGAGATAAAACACCTCAATTACTGGGAGCGCTTGAGGTTCCTGAACCTGTATTCCCTGGAACGCAGGAGGGAGAGATACATGATTATATACACCTGGAAAATCCTAGAGGGACTAGTACCGAACTTGCACACGAAATCACTCACAACGAAAGCAAAAAACTTGGCAGACGATGCAACATCCCCCCAATGAAAAGCAGGGGTGTCACTAGCACGTTAAGAGACCATACAATAAGTGTCAGGGGCCCGAGACTGTTCAACTGCCTCCCAGCATACATAAGGGGGATCACCAATAGACCCCTGGCAGTCTTCAAGCTGGCACTGGACAAGCACCTAAAGTCGGTACCTGACCAGCCGGGCTGTGGCTCGTACGTTGGTTTGCGTGCAGCCAGCAGTAACAGCCTGGTTGATCAGGCTCTGATCCACCAGGAGGCCTGGTCACAGACCGGGCCGCGGGGGCGCTGACCCCCGGAACTCTCTCCAGGTAAACTCCAGGTAATATGAAAATTACTGAAAGCAATAAGAACCAGAAAAGACTAGAAATAGAGTCCGGGAAACCCCGGACAATAAGCAGAAAGGAAATGTGGCTGCTGGAGTTCAATGTATGTAAATGTAAGGTTGTGGAGACTGATGATCAGAGGCTGTACAACGTAGCAGGTAAGAGGTGTGGGTTAACAGTGGGTGGCCGGGAGGGGAAAGAGAGAGGGAGGGAAGAAAGGAGGGACGGAGGGAGGGAGGGACGGAAAGAGGGACGGAGGGAGGGAAGGAAGGAGGCGGTTTTTAGGTGTTGTAAATGTTTTTCTGACTTTGTTGTTTACTTCTAATTATTATGATTATTATTATTATGATTATTATTATTATTATTATTATTATTATTATTATTATTATTATTATTATTTATCATTATTACCATTACTGCATTTCTAGGGAAAGTGTTGGAGAGAGGGAGAGGTAGAGAGTAGTGGTCTAGGAGGGAGAGACGGTGAAGGAGGGAAGGTAGTGAGGGAGAGAGGGAGAGAAGGAGGGAGGGAGAGGCAGGAATGCAGGGGTAGGCCGCACCTCCTTCATAAAGTTGGTCCACCTACTACAACATTAACATAAGCCAGGGTCACCCTGGATATTTCCAAAGTTGACATATTTACCACACACTCTGAGCCATCATGTCAACACGGGAGAAACATCGGAAAACCCTCTTAAGTTAGATGATCCTCAAATCTGTATATCTCAAATTCAGTTGAATAAAACAACTGGAACATTAATGGACTTCTAAAACACCTAACAATAAGTCCGGAGTTTCATTCTCCAGAAAAAAGGCTCGCTATTATTTCCATTACGTCACAAACGGAGCACTTTGCTGAAGCCATTTACAGTATATAACAACACAGATATGATGTAAATGTTTTTGTTCCTCAAGACTGATAGACTGAACGCATTGACTCAAGGTTGATGGACTGATTACTTCAAACTCCTTGTCATCTTCCACCATTCATCTCCGTACCGGACTGAGGAAGCCACTTGGAAACATTTCCACAATAAACATTCCCAATTATTGCAAAAGTATCTAATTCTTCAGTACACAGAATTAAGCAAATACTCCAGTTATACCACTAAATCTAAACTTTTTCCAGGACTCTACTAAACAAAAGCTTATCAAGACTAAAGCAATGTAATACTAAGACTGTATTACACAGGCATTATCCTGGCACCAAGGACAACTCCACCTGGGTGTGGAAACATGTGCGTTACACAGGCATTATCCTGGCACCAAGGACAACTCCACCTGGGTGTGGAAACATGTGCGTTACACAGGCATTATCCTGGCATAAAGGACAACTCCACCTGGGTGTGGAAACATGTGCGTTACACAGGCATTATCCTGGTACCAAGGACAACTCCAGTGGGTGTGGAAACATGTGCGTTACACAGGCATTATCCTGGTACCAAGGACAACTCCACCTGGGTGTGGAAACATGTGCGTTACACAGGCATTATCCTGGCACCAAGGACAACTCCACCTGGGTGTGGAAACATGTGCGTTACACAGGCATTATCCTGGTACCAAGGACAACTCCACCTGGGTGTGGAAACATGTGCGTTACACAGGCATTATCCTGGTACCAAGGACAACTCCACCTGGGTGTGGAAACATGTGCTTTACACAGGCATTATCCTGGTACCAAGGACAACTCCACCTGGGTGTGGAAACATGTGCGTTACACAGGCATTATCCTGGTACCAAGGACAACTCCACCTGGGTGTGGAAACATGTGCGTTACACAGGCATTATCCTGGCACAAAGGACAACTCCACCTGGGTGTGGAAACATGTGCGTTACACAGGCATTATCCTGGTACCAAGGACAACTCCACCTGGGTGTGGAAATATGTGCGTTACACAGGCATTATCCTGGCACCAAGGACAACTCCACCTGGGTGTGGAAACATGTGCGTTACACAGGCATTATCCTGGTACCAAGGACAACTCCACCTGGGTGTGGAAACATGTGCGTTACACAGGCATTATCCTGGTACCAAGGACAACTCCACCTGGGTGTGGAAACATGTGCGTTACACAGGCATTATCCTGGTACCAAGGACAACTCCACTTGGGTGTGGAAACATGTGCGTTACACAGGCATTATCCTGGCACCAAGGACAACTCCACCTGGGTGTGGAAACATGTGCGTTACACAGGCATTATCCTGGTACCAAGGACAACTCCACCTGGGTGTGGAAACATGTGCGTTACACAGGCATTATCCTGGTACCAAGGACAACTCCACTTGGGTGTGGAAACATGTGCGTTACACAGGCATTATCCTGGCACCAAGGACAACTCCACCTGGGTGTGGAAACATGTGCGTTACACAGGCATTATCCTGGTACCAAGGACAACTCCACCTGGGTGTGGAAACATGTGCGTTACACAGGCATTATCCTGGTACCAAGGACAACTCCACTTTGGTGTGGAAACATGTGCGTTACACAGGCATTATCCTGGCACCAAGGACAACTCCACCTGGGTGTGGAAACATGTGCGTTACACAGGCATTATCCTGGTACCAAGGACAACTCCACCTGGGTGTGGAAACATGTGCGTTACACAGGCATTATCCTGGTACCAAGGACAACTCCACTTGGGTGTGGAAACATGTGCGTTACACAGGCATTATCCTGGCATCAAGGACAACTCCACTTGGGTGTGGAAACATGTGCGTTACACAGGCATTATCCTGGCATCAAGGACAACTCCACTTGGGTGTGGAAACATGTGCGTTACACAGGCATTATCCTGGTACCAAGGACTTACACAGGCATTATCCTGGCACCAAGGACAACTCCACCTGGGTGTGGAAACATGTGCGTTACACAGGCATTATCCTGGTACCAAGGACAACTCCACTTGGGTGTGGAAACATGTGCGTTACACAGGCATTATCCTGGTACCAAGGACAACTCCACTTGGGTGTGGAAACATGTGCGTTACACAGGCATTATCCTGGTACCAAGGACAACTCCACTTGGGTGTGGAAACATGTGCGTTACACAGGCATTATCCTGGTACCAAGGACAACTCCACTTGGGTGTGGAAACATGTGCGTTACACAGGCATTATCCTGGTACCAAGGACAACTCCACCTGGGTGTGGAAACATGTGCGTTACACAGGCATTATCCTGGTACCAAGGACAACTCCACCTGGGTGTGGAAACGAGGTAATCACTCCAGGGTCTTCTGCATCACAGGCAGTACTGATGAACATTGTGTCAGAGCCAACAATGCAAATTTTTAGTAGGCTGGTCAGTAGCACGAGAGTAGAGGGTTGTTAAGAGGCACCTAAGTTCCCTCGTCTTCTAATAACATGTTCATTTTTCCACTATAATCTATCTTGTCCATAATTACTATCACATTTGCTTTGTTTGTTTCGTAAGGTGAAGTCCAGGATCTTTACTTAATTCATGGTATAACTTAACAAATATTTGATGACAATTGTGTTGTAGAGGTGTGAGTATATCTCAGCAGAGCTCAGACCTCTACAACACAGATGTCATCAAAGATTAATTAAGTTATACCATGAATTAAGGAAAGATCCTGGACTTCACCTTACGAAACAAACAAAGCAAATGTGATAGTAATTATGGACACGGTAGATTATAGTGGAAAAATGAACAAGTTATTAAAAGACGGGGGAACTTAGGTGTCTCTTAAACATTTGCTGAAGCGGTAGAACAGTTCAAATTTTGCAACAATCACGCCAGGAGGAAAAATGGGTAAAACACTAAGCGATAAAATTGAGAAGCAATGAAGAACTGGTAACATATAATGGAAAGTAATGTGGAAGAGAGCAGAAGACATTAAGAAATGTTTACATATGAGTGAAGGTAATCACTGTCAGTGGGAGAAGGGAGACCACAACACCTGCTACCCTAACAGTAATGGTATGAGAAAAACTGAAGAGGTGGCCGCTCGGAGATTTTCGTATCCTTCCCCTTCTGTTCGGCCAGTACCCCCAACCAGCTGCTTAGCACCCTTTATAAGCCATCTACTGTCTCAACCATCTGTCCAACACCCTTCATAAGCCATCTAGTGATGGAGGTATCTCCATAAATTCCATTTCTGAGATGGTAACTGCCAGGTAGTAGTAACTGCAGCTCTGCTGGAAGGAAACCTTTGATGCTGTCGTAGATGAACCTTCAATGGAATACTTGATATTCTCATTGTAATACTGAAGTCTCCCAGCTCAGCCTGATACTACTGAAGTCTCTCAGCTCACGCTTGATACTACTGAAGTCTCCCAGCTCACGCTTTATACTACTGAAGTCTCCCAGCTCAGGCTGACACATTGCATCTTGCGGGATGGAATATAACAGGAAAATATCTAGCCTTGGTTCCCACTGTGTAACTATTATACATAATAGTGTAGCAGTACACTGCTGGTGTTCCCGCTGTGTAACTATCAAACAGAATAGTGTAGCAGCACACTGCTGATGTTCCCACTGTGTAACTGTCGTACAGAATAGCGCAGCAACACTACTAATGTATCCAGTTCTGCTAAAAACACTCACCTGTCACCACTTACCCTTCCAGTTACCACTTAAACCACTCTTCAAGCTCACATTATTCCAGCAGGTTTTGCTCATTACCAACAAATTTGGACAATTCCGTCCAGCGTTCCTCAGTTTTGTGCCTTGACAGCGAGAACACTGAGGCGACGCAAGTTCTGATAACGAGGCAGAGGCACCACAACTGAACCACACAGGAAAGTAGTCAACTTACTGTCGTGGTTGCACTTGGAAAAAAAAGTGGCAGAGAAGGCAGCCAGTCGACAAGTGGATGATGGAACAAATGGATGATGGACCATGTAGATGATAGGACAAGCTTATAAAAGGACAAGTGGATGACGGAACAAGTGGATGACAGGACAATTGGTTGATGGAACAAGTAGATGATGGAACAATTTGATGATGGAAGAAGCGGATGATGGGACAAATGGATGGAACAAGTGGATTAAACACAAAAAAACGGACGTTCTTACCAGCAGTAACAGCCTGGATGACCAAACAACCAACAGGGAAGCCTGGCCACAGGGTGGACTGCTCGAGTAGGGAACTCCGTGAAACCACTCGCATTTACCAGACGTTTCGCCCCAGGAGAAAGCTCCTCTCAAGGGAGACATCGTTACATGAAAATGATTCTGAAAACGAACAAGTTTAAGAAAGACAAACCTTCCCACACATCTGGATGCTGTCACAGGAAAAAGATAAATGGAGACAAAGTCTCTGTATCTCACACGGGAGGAATTCAAAAACGACCCACAATTCGAGCGGAATCCACAAACCAAGATTCGGGCCTTGATGGACCAGCAGTCACTTGAGAACCAAGAAGCCAGAACCTTATCTGCGGTTCTCTCTAGGAAGAATGAGTGTGGGGGGTGATAAGCATGTAGTAGTAGTAG
This sequence comes from Cherax quadricarinatus, assembly GCF_038502225.1. Classification (NCBI taxonomy): domain Eukaryota; kingdom Metazoa; phylum Arthropoda; class Malacostraca; order Decapoda; family Parastacidae; genus Cherax; species Cherax quadricarinatus. The sequence goes on from NC_091378.1 coordinate 1,419,603, forward strand.
TAATAGAAGTTGTAGTAGCAGTGGTAGTAGCAGTAGGTGGTAGTAGTAGTAGTGACATGTACTGAGCACTTAGGTGGAGAGTGAGGGAGGGAAGTGTTGAGTGGGTGAGGGAAGGAGGAAGGGTAGGGGGAATGGATGGGAGAGGGGTGAAGGGTAGGGTAGAGGGTATGGATGGAAGAGGGGTGACGGGTAGGGAAGAGAAGGAGGGAGGGTGATGGGTAGGGAAGGATAGGAGGGGAGAGGGATGATGTGGGTAACCATGAGTAAAATGAACCGGGTATCAAGTGAGTATACCCACTGCTGCTGCTGCTGCTTCCTTCCTTGCTCGCTCGTGCTAATATTCACCATGGGAGATACACCAGTGTTCCTGCCTCCACACCCCGTGTTCCTGCCTCCACACCCAGTGTTCCTGCCTCCACACCCAGTGTTTCTGCCTCCACACCCAGTGTTCCTGCCTCCACACCCAGTGTTACTGCCTCCACACCCAGTGTTTCTGCCTCCACACCCAGTGTTCCTGCCTCCACACCCAGTGTTTCTGCCTCCACACCCAGTGTTCCTGCCTCCACACCCAGTGTTCCTGCCTCCACACCCAGTGTTCCTGCCTCCACACCCAGTGTTCCTGCCTCCACACCCAGTGTTCCTGCTTCCACACCCAGTGTTCCTGCCTCCACGCCCAGTGTTCCTGCCTCCACACCCAGTGTTCCTGCCACCACACCCAGTGTTCCTGCCTCCACACCCAGTGTTCCTGCCTCCACACCCAGTGTTCCTGCCTCCACACCCAGTGTTCCTGCCTCCACACCCAGTGTTCCTGCCTCCACACCCAGTGTTCCTGCCTCCACACCCAGTGTTCCTGCCTCCACACCCAGTGTTCCTGTTGCTCACACTGGAATATATATATATATATATATATATATATATATATATATATATATATATATATATATATATAGGGAGGTACCACCTCTAGAACTGTTCTAGGGACCCTCATCCTCAGGAGAAAAGAATAAACTTGCTTCAGGGAAAACTCAAGTTCTCCCTGAAGCTGTTTGGGGATTTTCTCCTACCACCCCCTATATTTAATATATATTTTATTTAAAGACAAAATACATTGACAAAACATTCACAAAAATAAAATAGAAAGTAAAACAACATAGATAACAACTCAGAGCTACATCTCGAATACTTCGTCCAGCTCCCCGGCGGTGGGCCTCGTGCCCAGAATGCTGCAGGCATTTCCTCTCTGGATCGTGACATTGCGTTTCTCAAAGAGGAAGCTGATCGCCCTGTGGTCCTTGGTTTCTATGATGAGGAACTTTAGAGCACACTTGCCTCATGCTCCAAGGGTCTCCGACCCTATTTAGATGAAGTTATAGCAAGGGAAAAGGTCTTCATATTTGCAGATCTTCTGGGTCTCCCTGTGGCTGGCAGCTCCACCCCCTTCAGCTATGGATTATTATTATAATCAAGGGGAAGCGCTAAACCCGGAGGATTATACAGTTCAGCTATGGAGTATATATATATATATATATATGTCGTGCCGAATAGGTAAAAACTTGCGATTTTGGCTTAAATATTATTATTATAATCAAGGGGGAAGCGCTAAACCCGGAGGATTATACAGCGCCTGGGGGGGGATGTGGAAGGCATTCAGGCTTAATTCGGGGAACTGGAGCACAGATCCAATTCCCTAAATCAAGAGCCCCTCACCAACATCAAGGAACCTTCCTTGAGGGGTTGGCTTAAATAGCAACGCTCTTCTTGCCGAATAAGACAAGCGAAAATTTGTGTATGCAATAATTTCGCAAAAATCATTCTGAACCTAACGAAAAAATATATTTCATTATGTTTATCAAATTATTGTAAACTTACCTAAAATATATTTAGTTGGATTAGGCTAAATTAAATTGAGCTTGTTATAAGGTTAGGTAAGTTTTCTAAGGTTCTTTTGGTACAAAACTATTAATTTTTACATTAACATAAATGAAAAATATATATCTTTGAGTGTATAAGAGAATTTTTAGAAAGGACTTAATTTTAAACGCAGTCCTGCTAACTGACCAATTTTACCTATTCGGCACGACATAAGCCTTAGTCCACTGGCCCATCAATGCTTCGAACATCAGGCGCCCAGTACCACTGCACATGTCACTCCACATGCATGGCCGTGGAAGCTACAGGACTAATTTCATTCTCCTCCTCTCTGGAATACCAGTCTTCACGAGCAGTACACCTATTAATGTATCCATGAGAGAGAGAGAGAGAGAGAGAGAGAGAGAGAGAGAGAGAAAGAGAGAAGTGTAGTGAAGGAACTTGATGTAACAACTGGGAAACAAGTATCGTGGCCCGTCGAAGATGCAACATCAAGGTCCATTATGGTCAGCATTGCAACTTGTGCAACAAGACACAGTGAAATCTTGCACCACCACCACCACCACCATTATCACTACCATTACCACCATAAACAAGGTAACACTTACAGTACTAGCAACTGCTACTACCAACACTTACCTGAAAATGAAAACATACATTATAATTAATAAGTGAATGAGAGATAGATAGATAGATAGAGAGAGAGAGAGAGAGAGAGAGAGAGAATAACATTACGTTAATAACATCCACACACAGCCTCTACCTTCGTCAACACAAGAGATAGATGATGGGTACTACTAGAGCGTACGTACACCACCCTCTATGACCTGGAGTATACCTGGAGGGTGTTCCAGGGGTCAACGCCCCCGCGGTCCAGTCCATAACCAGGCCTCGTGGTGGATCAGGGCCTGATTAACCAGGCTGTTACTGCTAGTAGCACGTAATCCGATGTACGAACCACAGCCCGGCTGGTCAGGTACTAAGTGCCTGTCTAGCTCCCTCTTGAAGACAGCCAGGGGTCTACTGGCAATCCCCCGTATGATACCTACACTGTGGGAACAAAAGCTGCCAACGTTTCCCTGTCGTGTTCCACCACACTTAAGTGTAAGCAGGAAGGAGTATAAAGAGGTGAGATGTTCACTTTCACGAATGAACATCAGTCTGATTTACTTGCTTTGTTCAATGTTAAGTCTATTACATTTATCATCAGTGTAAATCTAAGACAGTTTGCCTGCCTTTACAACCACTAAAAATTGTAAATTGTAGATTTTCTGAATAAATTATATTAGGTAAAAGACAAACATGTAACTAATGTGACATTTTACTGTGGCAACGTTTCGCTCTCCAGGAGCTTCACCAAGCAGTTACAAACAATACATGGACACCGAGGGTGTATGTAGGTACCAATGGAGGTGGAAGAGTAAAAGCACTCTAGTAGGCCTACTGACCTATGTTATAGATACCAATAGTACTTGTAGTAGTGGTCGTAGTAGTACTTGTAGTAGTGGTCGTAGCAGTACTTGTAGTAGTGGTCTTAGCAGTACTTGTAGTACTTGTAGCAACAGCAGCAGTTATAGCAGTAGTAACAGTAACTGCAGAAAATAAATGAATGTATTTCCTTCACTAAAATAAACTGGCATTTACAGTGTGTATAACCTATGTACAATATTTATAATTATGTACAATGAGGCGAATGTAAGCACAAACTACGGTGAGAACCGTAGCGACCAGCAGGGAAGGTAAGTCTGCCAAAGTTGCTTCACGTGTGTATCACATCACCTCACAGCTTTAGCTGGTTGGTTGAACCAAGATACTGGTATAACGACGGGGCCCCTGATGGCTAGACCCTCAGCACCTGGTTCGCTGGTCAGGAGGCATCCATGTATATGGGTGTGACATACGCCGGAAATGTAACATACTCTTAGTATGCCACACAGTAGTAGTAGTAGTAGCAGTAGTAGTAGTAGTAGTAGTAGTAGCAGCAGCAGTAGCAATAGCAGTAGTAGTAGTAGTAGTAGTAGTAGCAGCAGTAGCAGTAGTAGTATAGTAGTAGTATAGTAGTAGTAGTAGCAGCAGCAGTAGTAGTAGTAGTAGTAGCAGTAGTAGCAGTAGTAGTAGTAGTAGTAGCAGCAGTAGTAGTAGCAGTAGTAGTAGCAGCAGTAGTAGTAGCAGTAGTAGTAGTAGCAGCAGCAGCAGTAGCAATGCAGGTAGTAGTAGTAGTGGCAGCAGTGGCAGTGGTGGCATGTGGTGGTAGTGTAGTGGTGGCCGGTGGTGGTGGTGAGGTGGTGGCAGTGGTGGTGAGTGGCGGTGGTGGTGGTGTGGTGGTGGTGTCGGTGGTGGTGGTGGTGGTGGTGCAGGGTGGTGGTGGCAGTGGCAGTGGTGGTGGCAGTGGTGGTGGATGCGGTGGCAGTGGTAGTAGTGGTGGCATGCGGTGGTAGTGGTGGTAGTAGTGGTGGTAGCAGTGGTAGTGGCAGTAGCAGTGGTAGTAGTGGCGGTAGTAGTGGTAGTGGCAGTAGTAGTAGCAGTGGTAGCAGTATGGTATGTGGATGTGGTGGTGGCGGTGGTGGTGGTGGTGGCGGTGGTGGTAGTGGTGGCGGTGGTGTGGTGGTGGTGGTGGTGGCGGTGGTGTGGTGGCGGTGGTGGTGGCGGTGGTGGTGGATGGTATGCGGTGTGGTGGCGGTGGTCAGTGGTAGCGGTGGTGGTGGTGGTGGCGGTGTAGTGGCGGTAGTGGTGGCGGTGGTATGGTGGTGGCGGTGGTGGTGGTGGTGGTGCGGTGGTGGTGGTCAGCGGTGGTGGTAGTGTGGCAGTGGTGGTATGGCGGTGGTGGCGTTGGTGGTGGTGGTGAGGTGGCGGTGGTGGTGGCGGTGGCGGTGGTGGTGGTGGTGGTGGCGTGGTGGTGGCGGTGGTGGTGGTGGTGGCCGGTGGTGGTGGTGGCGGTGGTGGTGGTGGTGGTGGTGGCGGTGGTGGTGTAGTGGTGGCGGTGGTGGTGGTGGTGGTGGCGGTGGTGGTGCGGTGAGTGGTGGTGGTAGCGGTGGGTGGTGGTGGCGCAGCAGTAGTAGCAGTAGTAGTAGTAGTAGTAGTAGTAGTAGTAGTAGCAGCAGTAGTAGTAGTAGTGACGTTCATGATGTTCACTGAGGACAAATTTCAACTACTCCATTACGGAAAACTGTAGGAAATAATAGCTAGAACTAAGTATATTACAAACTGATCAAACAATAGAGAGGAAAAGTAGTGTGAAGGACCTGGGAGTGTTAATGTCAGAGGATCTCACCTCCAAGGATCACAGCAGTGTCACTATCACATCTGTTAGGAAAATGATAGGATGGATAGGGGAAACCTTCAAGACAAGGGCTGCACCAAACCAATGATGATTCTTTTTAAATCACTTGTTCTCTCTAGGCTGGAATATTGCTGTACATTAACATCTCCATTCAAGGCAGGTGAAATTGCAGATTTTGAGAATGTATAGAGAACTTTTCCTGCACATATAAGTTCCGTCAAACACCTTAACTACTGGGAACGCTTGGAAGCACTTGACTTGTACTCACTGGAGCGCAGGCGAGAGATACATCATAATCTACACCTGAAAAATCCCAGAGAGACTGGTCCGAAGTCTGCACACAAAAATCACTCCCTACGAAAGCAAAAGACTTGGCAGATGGTGTAACATACCCCCAATGAAAAGTAAGGGCGCCATTAGTACATTAAAAGAAAACACAATAAGTGTCCGGGCACCAAGACTGTTCAACAGCCTCCCGCCAACCATAAAGGGAATTATCAATAAGCCCCTGACTGCCTTCAAGAGGGAGCTGGACAGATATTTAAAATCAGTACCCGATCAGCTGGACTACATGCCGTACGTTGGACTACATGCGCCAGCAGTAACAGCCTGATTGATCAGGTCCTGATCCACCAGGAAGCCTAGTCAAGGACTGGGCCGCGGGGGCGTTGACCCCCGGAACACCCTCCAGGCAGACTCCAGGTACATGGTTGACCAAATCCTCGTTACCTGACTGTACTCAGTGGTCAGTCGTCACGTGAGGTCACAGACCCTGAGCTGCCTTGGGGATTAGTGTGGGCGGTTACAAAGCATGGCTTGCTTCTGCAGTGTTTTAAAAATTGAGGTTGGAGAGTTGAAGGAGGAGGTCTTGCTTCTCCAGGAGGAGATTAGGAGGCTGAAGGTCCACCTCAATGGGTCTGGGAGAGAGTGTGAGGTGGCTGGAGTTGTGGGGAATGAGGCTTCTAGCAGCGAGGTGCAGTCTGTCTCTCGCTGTGAGGAGGCTGTAGTTGGGGAGGCAGCAACGGCTACCAGCAGTGAGGTGCAGCCCAGCACCTGCTACAAGTGGCGAGTAGTTCACAGTAATGGAAAGCGCATCAGAGTGAGGAAAGTTAAGAGTGAAGATCTGAAGGTAGGAAATCGCTTCTCTGTTCTTCAGGATGAATGTACTTCAGTGGCCAGTGAAGGTAAGGGTACTACTGCCCCTGCTAATGGAGGTAAGCACATTCTTGTGGTTGGTGACTCTCAGGTAAGATACATTGACCGTGCTTTTTGTAATAGGAATAAGAAGATGAGAGATAGAGTGTGCTTCCCTGGAGCTGGTGTTGGGGACATTGTCAACAGGCTGGATAATATCATGTCAGGTAATGGGAGTAAGCCCATTATCTGTCTCAGTGCTGGTGGAAATGATATTGGGAAGGGTAGGAAAGAAGAGCTGCTAGATAAGTACAGGTCAGCTATAGATTTCATTAAGTCTAAGGGAGGGATCCCAATCATATGTAGCATCTTGCCTAGAAGGGGAGTAGGAAATGAATGGTCGTCTAGGGCAATTGGTGTAAATTGCTGGCTAGACAGATACTGCAAGGAACTTGCAATCCCATTCATTGACAACTGGAACAACTTTTATGGCAAACATGATATGTATGCAAGGGATGGGGTACATCTCTCTGGGGCTGGGGTGGTAGCACTTGCAGACTCGATTGAGAAGGCCATTGGTGAAATGCCTATGATTTTAAACTGATGGAAGATAGAGGTATGGGTGTGTGTGGGAAACAAGCAGGTTGCAACACTTGGGTTGGAAACAGTAAATGTATAAAAGGCATTCAGCATGAAGTTATAAATAAAGACAATAGATCAGGTCAGCAAACAAAGGGGGACAGCAGAGGGCAGCAAGGGACTAGCTCCCTTAAGGTTTACTATACTAATAGCAGGAGTGTAAGAAATAAGATAGATGAGCTAAGATTAATTGCAAGTGCAGGAGACATAGATATTATTGCTATAACAGAGACCTGGCTCAATCTGAAAGATAGAGAGATGCCCTCTGAATGTCACATACAAGGCTATAAATTATTCCACACTGACAGGGTCAACAGGAAAGGTGGTGGAGTAGCGATGTATGTCAGAGACAATTTAAATTGTTGTGTTAGACAAGATATTAAATTAGAAGCGTCAGCCACTGAATCTGTTTGGTTACAGCTTCTCGAGGGCCGAGAAAAACTAATTTTGGGTGTGATTTACAGGGCCCCAAATCTTGATAGGGAGTGCAGTAAACTTCTATGGGACGAAATTCGTAAGGCATCTACATACGAAAATGTTGTGCTAATGGGAGATTTCAACTATAGACAGATTGACTGGAGCAATTTGACAGGAAATTTAGAGTCAGTTGACTTTCTTGATACGATCCAGGATTGTTTTTTAAAACAGTTTGTGACAGAGCCAACTAGGGGAAATAACCTCCTTGACTTGGTTCTTGCCAGTAGGGAAACACTAATTAATAATCTTGAGGTTAATGATGAGCTTGGGGAAAGTGATCACAAATCACTCAGTTTTAATATATCATGGAATTCCCCTAATAATGGCAATCAAGTCTCCGTCCCTGACTTTCGCTTGGCTGATTTCATAGGACTGAAAAATTACTTAGGTGGGCTGAACTGGAATGACCTGACTAAGGGTCAGGTAGGTGGTGATGGTTGCCGATATGATGCTTTCCAGGGCATAGTTCTAGCTGCTCAGTCAAATTATGTTCCAAATAGGGAAATCAGATCAAACAAAAATGATCCTAAATGGATGAACAATAGATTAAAATATCTGATTGGTCAAAAGAGAGGCATATATAGGCAAATCAAAAGAGGAGAGGGGCAATTGAGAAATCGATATATTCAGTTAAAGAGAGAAATAAAAAAGGGAATTAGAAAAGCAAAAAGAGATTATGAGGTTAAAGTTGCAAGAGAATCGAAGACTAACCCAAAAGGATTCTTTCAGGTATACAGAAGTAAGATCAGGGACAAGATAGGCCCACTCAAAAGTTCCTCGGGTCAGCTCACTGACAGTGATAAGGAAATGTGTAGAATTTTTAACACATACTTCCTCTCAGTTTTTACACAGGAGGATACCAGCGATGTTCCAGTAATGATAAATTATGTAGAACAGGACGATAATAAACTGTGTACTATTAGGGTCACAAGTGACATGGTCCTTAGGCAAATAGATAAATTAAAACCTAACAAATCCCCAGGCCCTGATGAACTGTATGCAAGGGTTCTAAAGGAATGTAAAGAGGAGCTTAGCACACCTTTGGCTAATCTTTTCAACATATCACTACAAACTGGCATGGTGCCAGATAAGTGGAAAATGGCAAATGTGATACCTATTTTCAAAACAGGTGACAGGTCCTTAGCTTCGAACTATAGACCAATAAGCCTAACCTCCATAGTGGGAAAATTTATGGAATCAATAATTGCCGAGGCAGTTCGTAGCCACCTTGAAAAGCATAAATTAATCAACGAATCTCAGCATGGTTTTACAAAGGGGCGTTCCTGCCTTACGAATTTATTAACTTTTTTCACTAAGGTATTTGAGGAGGTAGATCATGGTAATGAATATGATATTGTGTATATGGACTTCAGTAAGGCTTTTGACAGGGTCCCACATCAGAGACTATTGAGGAAAATTAAAGCACATGGAATAGGAGGAGAATTTTTTTCCTGGATAGAGGCATGGTTGACAAATAGGCAGCAGAGAGTTTGCATAAATGGGGAGAAATCAGAGTGGGGAAGTGTCACGAGCGGTGTTCCACAGGGGTCAGTGTTGGGCCCCCTGCTGTTCACAATCTACATAAACGACATAGATGAGGGCATAAAGAGCGACATCGGCAAGTTTGCCGATGACACCAAAATAGGCCGTCGAATTCATTCTGACGAGGACATTCGAGCACTCCAGGAAGATTTGAATAGACTGATGCAGTGGTCGGAGAAGTGGCAGATGCAGTTTAACATAGACAAATGCAAAGTTCTAAATGTTGGACAGGACAATAACCATGCCACATATAAACTAAATAATGTAGATCTTAATATTACGGATTGCGAAAAAGATTTAGGAGTTCTGGTTAGCAGTAATCTGAAACCAAGACAACAGTGCATAAGTGTTCGCAATAAAGCTAATAGAATCCTTGGCTTCATATCAAGAAGCATAAATAATAGGAGTCCTCAGGTTGTTCTTCAACTCTATACATCCTTGGTTAGGCCTCATTTAGATTATGCTGCACAGTTTTGGTCACCTTATTACAGAATGGATATAAATTCTCTGGAAAATGTACAAAGGAGGATGACAAAGTTGATCCCATGTATCAGAAACCTTCCCTATGAGGATAGACTAAGGGCCCTGAATCTGCACTCTCTAGAAAGACGTAGAATTAGGGGGGATATGATTGAGGTGTATAAATGGAAGACAGGAATAAATAAAGGGGATGTAAATAGTGTGCTGAAAATATCTAGCCTAGACAGGACTCGCAGCAATGGTTTTAAGTTGGAAAAATTCAGATTCAGGAAGGATATAGGAAAGTACTGGTTTGGTAATAGAGTTGTGGATGAGTGGAACAAACTCCCAAGTACCGTTATAGAGGCCAGAACGTTGTGTAGCTTTAAAAATAGGTTGGATAAATACATGAGTGGATGTGGGTGGGTGTGAGTTAGACCTGATAGCTTGTGCTACCAGGTCGGTTGCCGTGTTCCTCCCTTAAGTCAATGTGACCTGACCTGACTAGGTTGGGTGCATTGGCTTAAGCCGGTAGGAGACTTGGACCTGCCTCGCATGGGCCAGTAGGCCTTCTGCAGTGTTCCTTCGTTCTTATGTTCTTATGTTCTTATGTTCTTAAGTTGACCAGTTCACGCGGACTGGTTTTAAGACAATGTGATCCACTCTGTATGATGGAATATGACAGTGAAATATAGCTAGCTTGTGTTCTCACTGTTGTAACTGTTACACAGAACAGTGTAGCAGCATCCTACTGTTGTAGCCGGATTTGGTACAAAATGGGTCATGTAGAATTACCATACTATTAGAGCAGTGAATAGTGACAGCATCACATGTGATGATGATGAGAATTATCACACTATCAGAGCAGTGAACAGTGACAGCATCACATGTGATGATGAGAATTATCACACTATCAGAGCAGTGAACAGTGACAGCATCACATGTGATGATGATGAGAATTATCACACTATCAGAGCAGTGAACAGTGACAGCATCACATGTGATGATGAGAATTATCACACTATCAGAGCAGTGAACAGTGACAGCATCACATGTGATGATGAGAATCATCACACTATCAGAGCAGTGAACAGTGACAGCATCACATGTGATGATGATGAGAATTATCACACTATCAGAGCAGTGAACAGTGACAGCATCACATGTGATGATGAGAATTATCACACTATCAGAGCAGTGAACAGTGACAGCATCACATATGTGATGATGAGAATTATCACACTATCAGAGCAGTGAACAGTGACAGCATCACATATGTGATGGTGAGAATCATCACACTATCAGTGGAGTGAACAGTGACAGCATGACGTATGTGATGATGGTGAGAATCATCACACTATTAGAGCAGTGAACAGTGACAGCATCACAGTATCAGAGAGAGAGCAGTGAACACTGGGACCACCTCAAGCACTACCTTCCCACGCATTTTGTCCCGTGAATGATTCTCAGCTTCCTCACTCACCCAGACGCTAGGAGCTGAGAGTCTCTGCTCTGTCTGCCTTAATGAAGAGTGTGCGAGGAGGGAACAAAAGGTAAAGCAGAGAGGAGAAAATGTAAGATAAGGAAGATGAGAAGATTGAAGAAGAGAAGAGGAGGAGGAGGAGGTTTAGGAGGTGTTGGGTTACTGGTGTGCGTGGTGAGGGCTGAAGACCACAAGTTCAACCCCCCCCCCCCACTCCAACAACCACTCAACCACCCTCCCCTCTTTGCAACCACCACCTCCACGAGTCCCCACCACCTCCTTGGACGTCTTTAAATAATGAACAGGTACAAAGGTGGGTGTGAGTTGAACCTACCTAGCATGGGCCAGTAGGACCACTGCAGTGTTCCTTCATCCTAGGTAATTTACACTATGCATGATAATTGTACTTATGTGTACCTGTATCTAAATAAACTTATTTACTTATGCCCATAATGTACTCATCCCCCCCACTCTACCACCACTCGTCTCCCCCTCCATCACCCCTACTCCCCCTCATACAGCAATACGACACCACTCCAGACTCCTTGCGAAATGCAAGTGGAAATCCTTGAGGAAAAGTAGGAGGGAAAAGTGAAAATTATAATGATCATACGAACGAGAGAAGAAAACAGCGAGAAAGAACAATAGGGAATAACAGCCAGTGGATGTCTGCAGCAGCGGTCACCTCACCATAATAAAACCTAGACCAATATAAAAGTATTTCTGCACCAGGTGGTTTATTTGCATAGGCAGGATGATTCAAAGAAACCACATTCACCATTATTCACTCAACTACTGTCTAGCCATAAATGTGCTAAGATTATAGTTGAGTTTACACCTCAGAGTGCAGGTAGTGTGGAGAAATTTTCTCCAACAGGGGGCGGCCATCCCTCTCATAAGGGGGCTGCAATCCCTCTCATCATGACATCTGGAGACCAGTTATGGAACAAGGGTGTTTTGAAGATGTCGAATCTGTACATCAAAGCAAAAATTACTAAGCAGAATTAGATAGAACGTCACAAGATGCACATATTAGACTGGATGTGACCAACACTTCTTCCTCTCTTGCAAGACACTCTCCAATATATGTGTCTGAGGAAATTTCTATTTCCTAAGACCGTTAAAAATTCCAAATAATGTGTCTAACCTGATAACATACCTAGTGGCAGTATACCCAAGAACCTGCACCTTTGAGTCAAGGAATCCACACTCTCTGATTCAATTAAGTTGTCAGAAATGACACCTATGCCCGTAGACATTATGTCAGCAGAAAACCGACTGTAAACAGAGGTGCTGGTGGCACTTGAGTCGTACTCGACAATCTCTAAGAAGAACTGTGGAAGAGATAATATATAACTCTCCTACGTGAAACGAGGACCAGAAACTATTTCTGCTGTGAATAATTAAGGGCATATTAGTGAGTGGGCAAGCACCACTGCAGAAACATTGTATTCTTTATGTCGCTTACTGAAGCAACGATACTCTTCACAAAGTGAACTTGTGGGCAAGTGATGGTCAAGTCAGGTGACGTGAAACATGGCCCAAGTGATGAAAGAAGTGAAGATGTCCAACATATTTTCAATCAAGCCATCGATACCGGTTTCATGACATGGTATGCTATATGGGTACGACACAAACCCAGTTATACCCTATCAAAACTCATATATTACCGCAGTTTGCAGCAGTGAATAGGTATTGATGTGGGGTTGACAAGGCTAACCGTACAACTTCATGACACAAGGGCGACTGCCCAAACCCAAATAAGACTCGCCCATAACCTTCCAGGTGACATACCTGGAATATTGGAGAATATAGGTTGTCAGGGCGAGTGTTAACCCTGGTCATAATCACTGTTACAGTCCACTGGGAACTAAGACAACCGACATCAAATGAGACCCCTGGTTGCGGCTGCTGGGGTCTTGAATGTGAACGGAAAGATGAGTACCCAAGACTAACAGTAATCTTTTTATTGTATTCATTCTGATACTAAAATAATACCAACACACTGTACCTCCAGAACTGTAATATCCCCACCCATCCTTCAGATTACAGGAACTGTACATCCCACCTCCATAACTTCAGGGTTTTCATCCTGGGCTGGGTAAGACGTATGGGAGTGTTCACCTAACAACAAAGAAATACCCATGTGTCAGTCCTGTGCTATGTTTGGTATCCTGACAACACCTATGTAAATAGGCCACACTGCTGGTCTTCCTGTGGTTATCCTGGGATAATAAAACCTTCCAGGTTAATGATCTGAATAAAATCTTTATATTCTCCTCCTCCTTCTCCCTTTCCTTCTTCTTTTTTTCCCTTTTCTTCTACTTCTTCGGGTGTGAACCAGTAGAAATAAAAAGTGAACACAGTAGGCCTACCTACAACAATGTTGAGGTGAACTATTGACAAGTCACGTAGCTGCCATGGCCTAGGATAAGCCTGTGTACCTTTACAACCCTACCTCACACAGTGAGACAGTCTAGGGCCCCAGGCCTTAACACCTACATCAAACAAGAGCCGAATCTCGACCCCTGAAAACATCACTCGGTAAATACACGTAAGTTCCAACACCCATAATAATAATAATAATAATAAAATAATAATAATAATAATAATAATAATAACAATAATCATGTTCATTTGTACAAGTAGACGATACAACTTATACAGACAATAGCTGACATCAGTGACATTCTACTATAGAGAAACCCCTTTGTTATGCAGAGCATTTCCCACAACTTAGGTTAATATTGTCCCCAGGATGCGACCCACACCAGTCGACTAACATCTAGGAACCTATTTACCGCTAGGTGAACATGGACAGCAGGTGTGTTCAGGAAACACGCCTTAATATTTTCCACCCATACCTGGGATCGAACCACACTTTGAGGTGAGTGCGCTACCGACGCAGCTACGGGACACCAACGTATTATTTTTAACGTATTATGAGACTTGGATGTGTCCTCCGTTGCCAGACGTTACTGACTCCCGGTTACAATACTATATATTTTAATAGAGGATACTTTAATAAACCATAATTTTGGTTAAGGATAATTTCCTTTAAGAATAATTTCGGTTAAGGATAATGTTGGTTAAGGATAATTCGGGTTAAGGATCTCATATTTTAAGGATTATAATTTCATGGTCAGTTAGATCGTTTAGAAAATGACGCTTGAAAGCTCGTTAGAAAACTAGCAATGATAGCAGCTACTGCTATCCTTGTTAGCAGGTGAGAAAGTTAATTGCTGCACAAGCAACGTTTCGCTCACACGTCACTCGCCATCATCAGGAGAGTGATGCAAATGCCGCTAGTAACGTATCCGGTAACGCTAACAACGAGATGTGACGAACAGCATCAGCAGTGTCGTCTCATCTCCCATTCGGGTGTTAGTACCTGGAGGATGCTGCCGCGGAGGTCAGCGCCCCCCCCCCCCCGCCTGGTCCCAGATCAGGCCTCCCGGTGGATCAAGAACTGGTGAACCAGGAGGAACATAAAATATGAGAGTTTCCGCTAATTTTTCTCCTTGAATGAGACTAGGAACTAAGACTGTATATATGTATATCCTACATGTATGCATATATGTAGATATGTATGTGTACACACACACACACACACACACACATACACACACACACAATGAGACAGCCAGATTAAGACAGGAGGTGGACTAGCACACAGTCAGTTTACAACACTGACTCTTGAGACACTCAAACCTCGTCCCTGAATACACTTCTCTTGCTGTGTGTTTATTCTTGGTAGTTTACATGGCTTGCCTGGGTGGTACAGATCAACTGTGTTGTTGCTGTTGGCATGATGTTGGTGCTGCAGTGGAAGCTGTTTTGGAGAGACGGGAGAAGTCTCTCACGTAAATTCAGAAAAATGAATATCCGGCCACATGATAGACAGCAAGAAAGACGATGGGCAACAGAGGTGGTGGGCAAGAAAGACGGTGGGCAACAGAGGTGGTGGGCAAGGGTGTTGTCGTGGCGAGATCATTTAACACACCCATACCCGCACTTAACACCACAGCAGCAGAATCATCAATGGTAGTGTTAACAAGTTCATCTTCATGTAGGTTTGCCAGGACGGGTCCTGACCCGGGTCTTCTCCATGTGGTGACCCGACAGTGGCTCCTGAAGGACTGTCGAAGTCTGTACAAGTGATGCACCGATTACAGCCCTATGACAAGGGCACTGTGAGCATTCTTATCAAGTGTAGGTTAGGTTAGGTAAAGTCTGTCAGGAAACAGGACAAGTGTCTCTTGATGCGGGTCTTACATGATATCCGCCATTGAAAGTAACATTTACAGCCCTATGGCAAGGGCAAGGTGTAGTTTTAGCAGACCTATTAGCACTAGTGTACTATCAGTGGCAGTCAGAACGGTAGTAGTAGTAGTAGTGGTCTATCAAATTAATATATACCTCTCATACAACTCGTAAGAGAATTCTGAGACAGAATTTCCCTTCCTTAAAACCTTACTGGTTTAAAGTTTTAAAACTATATTCTCTACAAGTTTTTATCCTTCTATTTCCCAACATCTCAATTCCAACATCTCACCACAAAGCCACACTTACGAGACGAACGTAAGGATGATGCTTGGGTCTTCCTTGGAGTACTGTCATACCATAACTGAGAGAGAAGAGGTAGATAAGGCCAGAAGACAGAATTAGGGAGAGGAAGAGGAAGAGCAGCAGCAGCAGCAGCAGTAGTAGTATATTATGTGGCACAGTACTGTATATTCACTGTATCCTGCTGAGTGGGGCTGATCTTAGCAGTGTTACAACAGGAGTGTACAACTGGAAAGGAATATTTTGTATACAAATGTATGTGGGTGTACACATGAGTCTGGGATATACAAGTGTACGAGTACATACATAATTGTGGGATATACAGGTGTGTGGGTTTATACATGATACTGGGATATACAAGTGTGTAGGTGGACACAGAACTGGAATAAAGTGTGTGGGTGGACACAGGACTGGGATAAAGTTTGTGGGTGGACACAGGACTGGGATAAAGTGTATGAGTGGACACAGGACTGGGATGAAGTGAATGGGTGGACACAGGACTGGGATATACAAGTGTGTGGGTGGACACAGGACTGGGATATACAAGTGTGTGGGTGGACACAGGACTGGGATAAAGTTTGTGGGTGGACACAGGACTGGGATATACAAGTGTAGGTGGACACAGGACTGTAATATACAAGTGTAGGTGGACACAGGACTGGGATATACAAGTGTAGGTGGACACAGGACTGGGATATACAAGTGTAGGTGGACACAGGACTGGGATATAGAGGTGTGGTGAAGGTGGGTGTGGCGCCTCTGCCACAACACTAGACCATCACCTTACTGAAGGCGTACTTATACTGACAAAAAACAGATGACGTAAGCCAACACAAATGACGCGACAGAAGGAAGAGAAGCAGGAGGAGAGAAGCAGGAGGAGGAGAGAAGCAGGAGGAGGAGAGAAGCAGGAGGAGGAGAGAAGCAGGAGGAGGAGAGAAGCAGGAGGAGGAGAGAAGCAGGAGGAGGAGAGAAGCAGGAGGAGGAGAGAAGCAGGAGGAGGAGAGAAGCAGCAGGAGGAGAGAAGCAGGAGGAGAGAAGCAGGAGGAAGAGAAGCAGGAGGAAGAGAAGCAGGAGGAAGAGAAGCAGAAGGAAGAGAAGCAGGAGGAAGAGAAGCAGGAGGAAGAGAAGCAGGAGGAAGAGAAGCAGGAGGAAGAGGAGCAGGAGGAAGAGAAGCAGGAGGAAGAGGAGCAGGAGGAAGAGAAGCAGGAGGAAGAGAAGCAGGAGGAAGAGAAGCAGGAGGAAGAGAAGCAGGAGGAAGAGAAGCAGGAGGAAGAGAAGCAGGAGGAAGAGAAGCAGGAGGAAGAGAAGCAGGAGGAAGAGAAGCAGGAGGAAGAGAAGCAGGAGGAAGAGAAGCAGGAGGAAGAGGAGCAGGAGGAAGAGGAGCAGGAGGAAGAGGAGCAGGAGGAAGAGAAGCAGGAGGAAGAGAAGCAGGAGGAAGAGAAGCAGGAGGAAGAGAAGCAGGAGGAAGAGGAGCAGGAGGAAGAGGAGCAGGAGGAAGAGAAGCAGGAGGAAGAGAAGCAGGAGGAAGAGAAGCAGGAGGAAGAGGAGCAGGAGGAAGAGGAGCAGGAGGAAGAGAAGCAGGAGGAAGAGAAGCAGGAGGAAGAGGAGCAGGAGGAAGAGAAGCAGGAGGAAGAGAAGCAGGAGGAAGAGGAGCAGGAGGAAGAGAAGCAGGAGGAAGAGGAGCAGGAG